>NC_061528.1:5635000-5825000 GCF_022379125.1 Scophthalmus maximus
ACGGTTAGTCCGGTTTCATTTGCGGCTCAGGTCTCAGGTTGAAGTGTCCCGACGTGTTCGTCTAACCGCCTCTCTCCGCGACCCCGACGTAAAGAATAGATGAAACGTTTAAAGCATTCGTGAGCAAATGAATGTGAACAGCTCGGGGGGGGGGGGCAGACTGTCAGGCCAGTTAACCCTGTTAGATCCTGGAAGGGGGGGCGCAGTATAAATTGAGCATAAGGAGTCACAGGGAAAAAGGGTCTCGCTCTCATGCTTTGGAATGGGACTGCCATGGACTCTCATCCGTTCACATGTAGGAGGAAAAAAAATGTAGGTACGTGCGCCCTCGTTTTGCTTCATGAATGACTGTTTGGCGCCTTGGGTTCTTGATGTGCGCCTTGAGGGGAACCCGGTGTTGTATTCAGTGCACTCTCCTGGATTAGGCTTCCAGTTCTGCAACGCATGCTGTGATAATGCGTTTACACGTGTACGTCTGTGTTGTGTGTGGGAAAAAAAAGGCATTCAGCCCCAATTCGGCCTCATGCTGTGCAAAGATGAGAAGGTAAAAGCCACAGTGCAAAGCCTCTCCTCTCCTCTCGCCTCGCCTCGCCTCGCCTCTCAAGGATTACCCCTCATCCTGGTTGCGGGCCAGGTTGAGCTCTTTTTTATTTATTTGTTCATTTCACCTGTTGTTCCACATTTGTAGAATTGACGGGGTATCAAGCACACTAACAATTACTATTGCTAACTATGTTGGATTTTGCTCAGGGGGCTAAAGTATTATCATCCAGTAATTACAATGAAATAATACCAATAATCTTATCTAATAATGTAACATCCCTTAGTTTCCTGCGAGCTAGAGACAATGCAGCATCCCCCAAACATGCATGGGACAGCCAGTAATGTCCACACCCCCTCCCATTTCAGAACCGCGGCTGCATGTGACAGTGCTGCTGCTGTGCGAGCGTAGTCGTTGCGGCTGGGGGACCATTGTTGAGCTCACAGTGTCGGCTGCTGGCTGGAGCGTTAACTGCAAGCGACTGTTACAGCTCAGCAGAGCGGGAGGCCGGGGGGGGCTTCTTCTCTCCGCAGCCACGGGACATGGAGGCTGTACCCATCCACCGCACGTACGCTCCAGTCAGTGGACTGCGATGGGGGAGGGAGAGGAGAAGGCGCCCATAAACCACCGGTGCACGTACCTGATTTCTATGTGAGGAGGATTTTGAACACCCAACCCCTTACCCCCCCTCCCATCACATTTTAAAATACATCATTAAAAGTGTGCTGTATTGCTTTAAGCAGTATCACCTCAGCCACCATGTGGGGACAAAGCGATCGCTCCACTGTGCTTCTGGTTTTTGCGTACCATCCGCTCTCCGCCGTGATGCGAACAGATTATTGGTGTCTATCTGCCGGTTTCGACAGATAGGTTCACACCGATTCACGTACATCATCGGTGCGGCCGGATATCGACAGGTGCGTCTGGCGTTCAACTGCACACGAGGGCAACACAACACCAGAGCTCCACTTCTCCCTATACACAGAAGACCAACATGTTTAATTACAGCCACAAACAGCAGATGGCTCTCTTGAGTTTTCATTTTGTGTGTGTGCGTGTGCGTGTGTGTGTGTGTGTGTGTGAGTGTGTGTGTGTGTGTGTGTGTGTGTGTGTGTGTGTGTGTGTGTGTGTGTGTGTGTGTGTGTGTGTGTGTGTGTGTGTGTGTGTGTGTGTGTGTGTGTGTGTGTGTGTGTGTGTGTGTGTGTGTGTGTGTGTGTGTGTGTGTGTGTGTGTGTGTGTGCGCGCGCTCTCCTGTGATTGAGACTTGGATGATATTCATCCACCCCCCCAGAGAAAGAGAACGAACCGAATGTTTATTTTTTTGGGGTTGTCTTATGTTGGGCGCTCATTGATTCCAATTCTGAATTCAAATTGGCCAGAGAGCCACTGAGCATTGAGTGGACTCTCCGGTTCTGGGTGGGTCCACTCGGGACAACCTGCAGGTATAAAAAGGTTGTGATGTCCGACTTGGAGGATGCGTTTCCCCCTCCGTCATTGTCCGGCGCTGTCCGCGGTGCTGAAACCAACACCTAGCCAGTGAGGCGCGCGGCCCCGAGGGCTCCTAATTAAAAAAAAAAAAAAAAAACGCGAACGCGCTTCTGACTTCTCCGCACAGCAACTGGTATTTTTTTCTTCTTCTTTCTCCCCCCACCACGTCTCATATAGAGCATATGAGCATACAGTTATGAAAAACCAACCCAGATCCATTTTGTTTATACTGTACAAGTTTGACTGTGTATAGTAGTGAGGTCTGAATATGTTCAGATGGATGCTTCCTGCGGTGGATGACACATAAAGAATAACATCCTATAGCATCTAATGTGCAGCATTCAGAGCGGCTGATCTTTCCCCCTTGGAGGGAGGGAGGGGGGCAGTGGGCGTGGGGGGATCCTCTCCCTCCCTCAGGCGTGCACTAACGACTGGCTGGGACTTGTTGATGGGGAGGATATGTTGATCTGGGGTATAAAGACCGGAGCCGGGTGACCAACCACTTCCCATCCTTCTTCCTCTTCTTCTTCAGTTGAGCGTGGGAAAAATAAATTGCGCCGTGTATCAGCGGCGTTTACTCTCTCTCTCTCTCTCTCTCTCTCTCTCTCTCTCTCTCTCCTTCCTTTTTACCCTTTACGCGCTGGTCGCCACACACCGACCGTGTGGTGGGGGGCTGCTGCTGCTGCTGCTGCTGCTGCGTCGACATGGGTCTGCGCTGGGTCGACCCGTGCGCTCACCGCCGGGGGGTTTAAGTTTTATACATATTTGTATGCAGCTTGTCACACAATGCAGACGTCATCTCCACAGGATTCAGATCAGCCTCCGGTTTTTCCCTTTCCCTTCTCCGCGGCTCCCATCGCGCCCTCCCGCCCGCGTTGTGACTGTGGAATACGGAGAAGAACATTTGTTTTGCGAACATAGTCCGAGTTGAACTTTGCGTCGATTCAGTCTGCGGCCTGCGCAATTTCTTTGCCATCCTGCAAACGCGCGGCCGTTATTGCGCGCTCCCCGTCGCAGGATCGCCTCTCGCGAACTTGGACTTCGCGTCGCCCGGGCTGCAGCTGCTGCAGCTGCTGCTGCTGCTGCTGCTGCTGTGCCTCCTCCACTCGGCTGCAGCAGGATGTTCCTCTCCGTATAGGAGGCGCCCGTTGCGGCGCACATGCACGGTTGTCCCCTGCACCGCTGTACCCCAAATCAGCGACTTCTGACAGAGGAGCCGCCTCGTCTGGCAAGAAGGAGGAGGAGGAGGAGGAGGAGAGGAGGAAAACCGAGGGTGCAGGACGGAGAGGGAAAAGAGTGCGGGTGAATGTGCGGTGTGAGGACGCCGCAGCCGGTGTTTTGGACATTTAAAGGAGGCGATGCCCCTGAAGCATGTCAGAGACAGTGAATAAAAGCATCACCTCGCAGGTATGAATGAACCTCCGAATCCTCGGTCCTCGTGAGTTTTTTTTTTGGCGTGTGTTTTGTCAGCGGGACCGGTGGCTGCATGGAATTACGCATGAACTGATCTCATTTTTTTTTTTTTTTGTTCTTCTTCCATCATGTCCAAGAATCTTTCGAGTGATGATGACATCTCTTTTGATGCCACGGTTACCATGTAGTGTTCGGGCAGAACAGAACGGGAGCGCCTAGAGACACACACATATATATATATATTTGACATTTTTGACTCCACGGAACGGATCACTCCGGCCGCCACCATGGGACTGTGACCCGGGCTGCGGGCACCGAGAGGCGGCTGTTTGTGAGGTCTGCGCTCCGTGCGCAGACGGGACCTGCAGCGGTTGTGACATTTTGAGCCATGGCCGCTGCGATCGCCAGTGGGCTGATCAGACAGAAGAGGCAGGCGCGGGAGCAGCACTTGGACCGGCCCTCGACCAACCGACGGAGGAAGAGCCCCAACAAGAACAAGGGGCTCTGCAATGGGAACCTGGTCGACATCTTCTCCAAAGTGCGCATCTTCGGCCTCAGGAAGCGGAGACTACGGAGACAAGGTCTGGGGAACTTATACGTGTGCAAAAGGTGTAAAAAAGCATGTGAATATATATATAGATATATATATATATCTATATATCTATAGATATACATCCAACCACTGGTTGATAGCTTTATGGGGCCCTTTGATTACATTTCCACCGATGTGCTTCGGGCACACAAGGTTATCATGAAATTAATGATTATCTTCAGTTTCCAAATCGCACATCTGTGCGTAAAAGTAAAAATTGACTGCACAATGCATCGTTTTATTTTAATTTTATTAGCCAGGTGGTTGATCATAACGAAGCTTCCCCTTATTTAAATGTCATCCCAGCTATCAGACAGGCTCCTGACGAGTTGTGCCAAATGGTTGAGACAGGTTTACCGAGCTGTCCCTCCGGAAAGGGGTCCCTACATCTTTATGAAACACAAACACGATTGGCTGAGCGCTTCCTACATACGAGCCAGAGATGAATCTCATTCATATGCAAGCAAAAAAAAGGTCAATATCTCCCAAGGAATAGAGGTTATGTATATCAAACATAATCATTTTTCTCACATCAATTTTTTTCTTATTAAATGTCAGGAGCATTTTTTATTTTCCTTGCTCCAACGTGGAAGCCTGAGATGGTTAAAGAGCAGAATCGTTTCACTGCGTGGAATCGATGCCAAGTGCAAAGATGATTTATCTTCTGAAAATGAAGGACGAAAATATATTACTGTAATTGTTTCCTCCTGTAAGTGGATGATGATGATGAAGGGTGCGCTGCACGTTCCTCTTGGAACCATCAGGTATCAAACCTGTTGCACGTATCTCTGGACTCATTAAACGTCCTCCAGCGTTCATAATTTTATGGCCAATTAAGATCACACACATGATTTGTTTTCACCCAGGAGCATGTGGGTCAGCCTTTCATCTCATTCGCAAAGAGAGACATTTTGATGAGTCCCCCCCCCTCCTCTGTGTGTTCAGGTTGGAGCAGAACAACACTTTGAAATGTCCCCCCCTTTCGATATACAGCCCCTTAGTGGTCACATGGATTATAAAATGGCTTTAATAAAAACAGGATGCACATATAATAGCTCATAGAGGACACATCTGGACATGGGTCGGGGTGCATCAGAATGGCAGGTTGAAATGGATCATCCTCCAGGCTGCTGTTTTGGTTCCTGCCCAAAGTGTGCACGTGTCCAGATGTGTGCGTGTGTGTGCGTGCGTGCGTGCGTGCGTGTGCGTGCGTCCTTTTGTCACCTCTGAATTGGGCTCATTTGAAATCGGATCGGAGATGTGGACAGACGATGTTGTCATTTTAGTCGAGCTATTAACATCTGGATCACGCCAACAGAAACACACAAACAAACCTCCAAAGCTTGCAGGTCTATATATATTTTTTCACATGCCTCGGATGGCACGTCAACCTCCAACGGCAAAAACCCTGAGATGACTTGGCAACGTCACACCTGCGACGGCCATTTCACAGAGCGACTCCTCCCTCAACCTCGAGGGCGTTGGCAATCCACAGTGGGGGCAAAAAGTGTCTTGGTGTTTGAAGGAGAAGCATCACACTGGTTCCTGCAAACTCCCACCAGCGTAAAGACAAAATTCAAATTGGGGGGAAAAGCCGCTTTTTTTAAATGGGTTTTTTGTCCTCATTTTCTAAAAGCTCTAATCAGAGCAAATTGTTTTCTCTTTGCTTGATATTTGTCTTATTTGTGATCAAAGGCCTAATGGGAATACACTTCATTAATTTCAGCCTCAAATGAGAATTAGGAAAATCTAGACCGAGGGATATCACACTTTCAGGGGGGGCGGTCGGGAAATACTGCACATACCACCGTTTCTCTCCTCACCTCTCTCTCTCACACACACACACACACACACACACGTTCCCTCTCTCTTTCTTCTTCCTCGCTGCATCGTCTCAGGAGCACCCGGCTCAGCAAGACCGATCACTTGTTTGGGTGTGCTTAATTTAATGTTGTACACCCCAGAAGGAGGAAACCCGATGTACAACCGATCACAAGTGTTGCACTTGGTTTTCCCAGGTGCGAGGAGGAGCGCTGGGGGGCTTTCCCCGAGCCTTCCGAGAACCGAGCAGCTCGCAGGCTGAGATCACATGTCGAAGTCGGATTCAGATGCCCACTGAGATCTGCCAGGATGAGGGAGTGCAGGCGTCTGAACTGACTCCGGCACCAGTATTCCCCCTTGGCTTCGAGCATCGATCCTCCGAGCGAGGCTCCAGATTAGCTATTCTTATGGGCCGCATTGATCGACGCGGACATCAATTGTGCTCTTAGAGCCTGGTCATGTGGGTCAAACTCGAAGGGACACGTTGCCAAAACGACCATCAATCAATGTATACTAACAATACTTATTCATTCATTCATTCATCGTCTACCGCTTTATCCATTTAAGGGTCGCGGGGGGGCGCTGGAGCCAATCCCAGCTAACATTGGGCGAGAGGCGGGGTACACCCTGGACAGGTCGCCAGCCTATCACAGGGCCACACACGGAGACAAACAACCATTCACTCTCACATTCACACCTACGGTCAATTTAGAGTCTCCAATGAACCTGACCCCATTCTGCATGTCTCTGGACTGTGGGAAGAAGCCGGAGAACCCGGAGAGAACCCACGCACACACGGGGAGAACATGCAAACTCCAACAATACTCATCTTCAGTCTAATTTTATTTTAATATTAATAAAAGCATGGCCCTAGACAAACATCACAGAATCTAAACGTGTTGTCTGCTGTGTGCACAGATGTGGTGTCCTGGCCTCCTCCAACGCTTGAGGGAATATTGTTTTCCCTCATTTTGACTGCAGATGCAGAGCGAGTGATCACACAGATTTTGAAAAACTTTTTCTTTAAGGGATTAGATGCGAGTTGTGAATCCTATTACACTCCAAACCCAGTAAGTGAGCTCGGGACGCGTCCAGCTTGGGCTCGCTCACAATCTCACTGCTGGCCGGCTCTAATTAGATCACGAGATCAAATCGATAGATGGTTGGATCCTGTTACACGGATCCGACCGTCAGATCGTCGTACTCTTCGTGGTCTGGAAAGCCCCATCGGAGGTTGTGGCTTTTGCAGAGCCGTGGCTATTTATTTGCGGAATATTGTTGTACAGGACGCGGCGGCGCGTCATCCGTCAGTGTCAGATGAGTTGTTGTTGAAATGTCAGAGATGTCGATGTAACGTGGAATGAGAAAGGGGGCGTGAGCGGCGCATACCGTTTTTTCATCTGCTTTTCCATGGCAACGCTGGCAACATAGTAAAAAGAGGGCTTTTTCCTCAGGCAGGCTGGAAAAGCCCCTCGTCCTATTCCAGAAAACACCCAAAGAGGGTCAAGCAGGGGACGGGGCTGACAACAGTCTGCAACGGGCTGCAGCAGCTGTGCCCCAGTGTGTCCTCTGTGCTCTGTTTGTTTTGCACTGTCCGAGTCGAACATGTGTCTTTGCACGCACACGCAGACACACACACACACACACATAGCAAAGGGAAGGCACAACAGAAATTAAAGCGGGAGGGGAATGATTTCGCGCTTGGGGAAAGAAAACAAAAAGAAATCACAACCTTTTAGTGCCATTTGAGGTTATTTGCAGAAACGTTTCCTGTTGCAGAACAACACCATGTGAGATATTTCGGTTCTGTTGCCCCCCCCCCCCCCCCCCCCCACTGCCAAACCACCACTCCATTTCTCCAGCAACAAGGAAGTGGCGTGTAGAAACTCACATCCCTTCTTCTAAAGATTAAACACCAGTGCGACAGGGAAAGTCCAACAGCAGCGGAGGATGGATGCTCCGCGGGGAAAAGTTGCACTCTGGTTTCTCCATACTTAAACGGTGAATTTTAAGGCCGACCGAAAACTAAAAAGGGAAACGATAAGAAATTAACTAAAGAAAGTCAAAGACCGACTCAACTGAGGGAATTCAAAGGGGGGCCAGTTTCAAAGCGGCTCTGGATTTTAAGAAGTCCATGTATCGTATCAAGCTTCTCTTTTAACTTTGCATGTAACATTTCTGAAACTCCTCTTCCTCGTTGGCTTTCTCCAATTTGCGTTGTGATCTTAAACACGGGGTCACTTGCTCAGTATTCTTTACGGAATGCGATGATAACAAGAGTTTCCCCTCCGGTGTAAATGATGAGAGATAATGAATGCTTTTGTCTCGAATTTACACCTGATCCATATGAAACATTTTACCCACCGGCCATGAGTAAGTTTGACCTTCAGCGTGAAATGGTGTTGCCATCCGCTTCGTATAAGAATTACAATTATGTCATATATGCGCTGGCATACATGAATATCCGATGTTAAAATTGTCGGTCATGAATGATGCTCCTGGTATTTGAGGTCGTGATTGAATTACAGACTTTCATCCGCACGCCCTTTTCAGTATAGGATTACACGCGAACTATCATAAATCATAGCGGCTTATCTCACACCTTTTCCCGTTGCTCCATGTGTTTATATACATGTCAGTATGATTCAATTTTGATAAATTACCTTAAAACGCTTAAAGATTTTCATCTCCCTCTATAGCTGCAGCTCAGAAAGACTGAAGCTCGAAACTGGAGGGGAAATCCATGTGTGTGTGTGTGTGTGTGTGTGTGTGTGTGTGTGTGTGTGTGTGTGTGTGTGTGTGTGTGTGTGTGTGTGTGTGTGTGTGTGTGTGTGTGTGTGTGTGTGTGTGTGTGTGTGTGTGTGTGTGTGTGTGTGTGTGTGTGTGTGTGTGTGTGTGTGTGTGTGTGTGTGTGAGATATACTGGCTGGCTCGCCCTAGGGAACACGGCTAACATCAAATGATTTATAGCACGATGGAGCGAAGTTCATACACACACGCACAGATATATAACATTCACATTGCCAACGAGCAGTTATGCAGTTTTAATTCGCCTCCCACTGATCCGTCCTCGGGATCAATCTCGCTCTCCCACCTCGTTCCAATGCCGCAGATAAAAGCCGTTAATCGATCGCGGGTTAGGCGCCTTTGTGTGTCCGTGCAAGAGTGTTTGCTCAGGGGAACCGTGCGCTCATTAAAAATCCATATGAAAATGTGTGTGCAGTGGAGAGCACGGGTGTGGTCGTCTTGAGGTCGTATCGCAGGTATCTCGATTGTTGGACGCTCATGTGCTCTGATCAAAAGTATAATTGATGAATGCATTCAGTCATATGTCCATTGTGACGATATCCCACGACTGTTTGCAGTGGCAGTGATTGGCGGATAAAGTACTTTAAAACCAAGTGACCGTGACAAAGTAAAGGCAGTAGTGTATTAGAACAGTCTCTTTGATGCAACACAGATACTGAAGTACTTAAAGGGGCAGTAAGCGATTCTAAATCAATACACATATTGAAAAAAAATCTGTTAATATCTGTCGCTTTTGTGTGCGCGCCGGAATTTTTTTTTTTGAATTTTCGGCGCAGCCCAGGCTCCGTGAATGTAAAACCCCCCAAAAAATGGTGCGGACCGCACCACACAACACTGCGAGCGCCCTTTGTAAACATCGCCCGTGGACACCTTACTGTAAGAGACATGCTGGCGGGCGGCGCTCCAACTCCGCGGTTTTGGCCCAGTGGTTAGGTCGTCGGTCTCCCACACCAAGGACCCGGCCCGAGCAGTAAACTCACAACAACAAGAAAGAGAGAAACAAGCTTTCTCCAGAATCTCTCACTGCCCCTTTAAGTGCAGAGACAGTTGGTGGATTCATCCATTGGAAACTGTATTGTAAGTTTAACCCTTTTGTTTTCTTTACTTCCTTTTTGCTCTGGGGCGAAAAAAGTATTTGTGGCGTGCAGTACCTCATGTCACCTGTAGAGGCGCTGTTTTAGGAAACGGTTGACATGGTCGTCTTTACCACGTATGGCAGATCTCTTTGTACGAGTTTGAGGTCTTTTTTTTTTTATACTGGTGGAAATGAGCTTCCCCACTAAGTTAATCAATTCATTTCAACAGTGAGAGAGTGATTTTTCAGTTCAATTGTGATGAAAGTTTTCATTCATGGCAGCCGCGCCGTGAAGTTGTAGGTGGATAATGGAGTCATGACAACAAAAGATAGGCCTGATTAAAAGTATATATTTGAACGTTAGAAAAGTCATCTGACTGACTGTATAAGGTCGTTGGATATTGAAGCCCGCAGACAGGGCGAGGATCACCTCTGCATCGGTGACATCTGCATCTCGCTGGGCAGCTGCAACAGCTATTTCGACTGTGCGAGCATTATATTGCCAAGCAGAGAGCGACTGTCAGCGTTCCCGTCAGGCTGCTCGACCGCATAGCCGAGGCTCTCTGACGGTCAGATGCTCCTCGCCACCTGGTTGCGGCGAGACGAGTCGACAGCGCACCGCCGCTGAATGCCGTGATGGCGGTATATTGTTCGGCTGCAACAGGCAGAGAGGTATTTTTTTTTTCCCTTCAGGCAGCGAGGGAAAGGTCTCAGAGCCTCCTAATGCCATCACCCATCAGAGACGGCCTTGGGCACAACACTGATAGGAAAAAACCAGACTCTCTCTCTGCCCTCAGACCTCTCGAGTTTTCCTCTGTGGCCATGATCTCTCTCTCTCTCTCCTTCTCGCTTCTTCACTCCTTTTTCTTTCTCCTTCTCTCTGTTTCACACACACACACACACACACACACGCACATACACACATGCTTGCAAGGAACACGGTTTAGGCTCAGGTGAAGTTGATTGTTCACCTCCCCAGGGCTTTCTTCGAATGAAATCTGGTGTGATAGCTGTCTCCACAATAAGACTAATGTTGATGGCATATGACCCCAGTGGTTACCCAGGCACACACACACACACACACACACACACACACACAAACACACACATACCAGGATGAAGCAATATCTTTCCGGGAACAACCCAATGTGCAATTGCATGCCGGTTTATTAAAACGTATCTTTTTCAGTTTTCTACCCTTTTTAAGATTCTTTTATTATATTTTCACTTGTCTCCCCGTTATTGCAAACCCCCAAAGTGCCAGTTAAATCGGAACACGACCGGTTGAGCTGTAACTATCGGCGCAATGGGCAATTTAACAGGAGCGCTGATTTATTTACAGTAAGATATGTGGCTAACTCCCATGTTGGGGTCAGCGAGACGGGGGCCGAGGAACAGACACTGTCCCGTCCTGCGCAGCCGAGAACCCGGAGAGGGTGCTGTTGGGTTCATCACGGGAGTCGGGCGACCGCAGATTAATTCCCGCCGCCTGTAATTGGACGGCCTATCTCTGCGCATGGCGGGGCTTACGTGCCCCGGAGAAGTTTGGCCGTGGGATTTGCCGACAACATGAATAAGGAAGTACTGTAGATCTGCGGTGTTTCGCGGTGTCTTGCTGCGAGGAGCCGTCGGAAAAAAAACAACGCAGCCCGCAGTCCTCGAAACAGGCTTTTCATCATGTGTGCCAAGTGCTAATGTCGCCCTCTGTTCTGTCTTTCTCTCTCCTCCTCCTCCAGATCCCCAGCTCAAGGGTATAGTGACCAGGTTATATTGCAGGCAGGGATACTACTTGCAAATGAATCCAGATGGCTCTCTTGATGGGACCAAGGATGACAGCAGTAATTCCTGTGAGTATCTTGACCGTCTCCGCTGGCCATCTAGAATATACCTCAGCTTTTTGAAACTGGTACTATTCTTTAACTTAGATAAATAGGTTCCTTGAGCGCCAGGGTTTTTCCAGTTATGTACTGCTTTACACATACACGCCATCCACTGTAACAGTTGGAGAGGTTTCAATTTTCTGGTCCTGATTTATTCCCCAAGGTACAGGAAATGAAGCCCTGGAATCCAGTTTCCCCGAACATTAAGGCCAATACTTCCCCTCATTTTTCATTGTTTGGATGAAAAAGTTGCTCTCAAATTGGTGCTACAGGATCTCACAGATTTGTCCTGCTCCCCAAGAGGAGGAAAGTGGACCAGGAAACAGTAGGCTTAACCGGGGAGTAGAGGTATTATTAGCTTGTTCTGGCACTGCTCCTCCAGTGCTCCGGGCAAGGTGTTTAATTTGATTCCTGTGCTTGGTGCTAACGCCGGTCTGACACTCCGCATTGTGTCACTTTCTCCTGTCAGAGTGAGGAGATGTGGCACATGTCAAATCTGATAGGCTCAAGGAAAAGGCACTTTACGAAAAACAGTGGGGTAAACATATAGTTTGCCCCAGGGACACATCATATATTATCAAAACTCCCGAGATCAGATCAGAAGTGTTGGCACTGGCGCCTCCACAATCAATTTGACATTTTTGGAATTGGCCAAGCCACCAAAAAGCAATGGCTATACATTAATACCCATAACCTTCGCTAATGCTCCAAAAATGCCAATAATCATTACTTAAAGGGTCAGGAGAGGTCTTCAATACACACACACACACACACACACACACACACACACACACACACACACACACACACACACACACACCTAGTGTCACGGCCAGGCCACTCCTGTTGTTTCTCACCAGCACCAACAATGGCCATTACCCACCAGGCCCAAGGAGTCTGTCACAACGGCAAAAAAGGGCGGCTATTACATCTGCCATGCACCACTGGCGGCCCCAATTACAGCCACACCTCAAGCAGCTCCGGGTGACCCGGGCTGTGCTAGGCTAGTCACGTCCACCAGCCGCGGCGCAATTCATCTTCGGAGATTACCCGAGTGCAACAGCTACAGCGGCTTGTATTAACAATGCTTTGCGGAGCATTAATGATGGGCAGCGTGCGCTCGGGTGATGAATTACAACCCCGCGGTTTTGTTTTCCAATTCATTTACTGTTCACTATCTATGGTAATGGTTATGCATACGTGTGTTTGCCCGTTCGACTTGTGTGTGTGGTTTTTTTTTTTTTTGCAGCTTTGTTCAACCTTATTCCTGTGGGCCTCCGAGTTGTCGCCATTCAGTCCGTGAAGACCGGGTTATACATCGCCATGAACGGGGAAGGACACCTGTACACATCAGTAAGCACGCTGTTCTATTCTATACTATTCTATTCTGTTCCACAGACAACAAGTGACTTCAGTTTTCATGTCAAGCCAGACTCTTATTTCCGTTAAGGTTCCCTGAACATGTCAGAGATATTTTAACATGTTTGCAACAGGATAATTGCACTTAAAGTGGAGGTTGGGGGAACCCATTAAGCAGAAATGCATGCATACATATTTCCACTTTTCATTCCATATGCAAAAAAAGCCCAACGCATTTATATAAGGTAACATAATTCAAGCAGAACGCGGCGGATCCGCTGCTGTGCTATTACAGAGTGTATCACAGAGTATAAACCCTTTGGCCCGTTAGTCAGTAAAAATAAATGATGTGTATGTCATTGGCAAATAAATGATGTGTATGTTATGACACGTGTTTAGCATAACGTAAACCATAAGCCATACCTAAATGCAAGTGAAATCCGGATCTTTTCATGACCCATGTTGCGTTTGGACACCTGAAGAGCGGCCGATCTTTCTCACTATACAGTTCTAGTCGGCGAATGCTTATTGACTGCACCTCCCTTCAAAATAAACTCGGGCCTCTGCAGGCCAGACAGCCGAGGGGATGATAAGACTTCCTCCGCCCTGGCACAGATAGTGCCCCGAGTCTCACTCCGCCACCCTGTCCTCTCCCAGCCATTCGAATCAATCAGCGGGAAGGAGCGTCGGGGAGTAGCGCTCCTCTCCCACACAATAGCATCCATCAGAGTCACTGTCTCGCCGTCCCCACTGCTTCCCTCATGTCCCCCTAATCCTCGAGAGTGCCGGGCAGGAATTGCCATCTTAGTCTTCATTCATTACCTCGGAGGGTTTCGAGGGGGCTACTTCTCTTAACTGTACAATGCGCCCAATATTCCAGCCGGAATTCTCTAATACTTAATCACTGCTCGGCTTAAGCCGCGGAAATTAAATTCGGTTGAGGAGGATTGACCTAGAATCCTATGGATTTTGTCAAGGAATGGCACAGCGGGGATTATGAAATGATATATAGTACGGGAACAGTATACCGCGTAACGTACAAGAGGACATAATGGTGCAATTTGTTGATTGCACTCAACCTTTTCTCCCCCGAAGACACACACTTCAACACAGTTGATTGCAGATAATAAATATCACGTTTATAATCTGCACCCGATCGTCAACAATTTCCGATGTAGACCCTGTAATCAAGAAGGTTTTTTTACTCATTTGATTAAACTAACCTTTATTTATACGCGGTGTCGATCATTTTAATTTAAATAAACGTCTGCTGAATCACCATCTGTCACTGAACTAAGTAACACAACGGTGCCGTTGGCTCATTGAGGAAAGTATTGCAATATTCATGTATCTGTAGTATTATGAAGTGGGTCTAAGTGGTGACATTCGTTGAAATGAGATCTTTATTAAGTTGCAAATACAAACTGCACTTTTCCTATTGCTGCAGTTTCACATTAAAATCATTAAACTGGCGCAGCAACACGTTGTTTTTTGATTATGAAATAGCCATAAAATCCATCTTTACAACAATGCAGGTCATTTACATTTACATATTTACAATTTTTCACAGCGGATCAGTTTTCGAAGGATCATATGGGATGATACTGTTTATATAGACAAACCGCATATACAACATGGAAGATTTGCTTGTGTGTTTCAGCGTTTCCTGATTTATAATCGTGCATCTGCATTGTGGCTGTTGTCCAATACATGCATCAGTAGTTACGACTGTATAAATCAGAAATATTGCCTTCATAATTCTTGGATTATACTGTGGTTCATGCAAAAATCCTACGGCGGTAGAACGAACAATAATTTCACATTAGGTAACTGACTAAAAAACAAACCATGTCACATCAATAAGCGATATCTATTATCCCCAATTCATATGTCCCACCTTTCACATCTCTGTTGTTTAGGTTCAAGTTGTGATTGCCGCTCCCTCCCATCCACACAGATTTGTGTGTGTGTTTTGCATATGTGCTCTCTCCTGATTTTTCCCTCTGCTACTCCACTTGTCGCCTTCGGTAATTGTGGTGTTTCTGACGCCTGCAAGATGATCACCGGTGATTTGGCGTCTCCGTGGTTTAGCTGACAATCGCTGCTGTGAAAACCCACATCCGAGTGTTGATTGCCAAACCTGCTTTAGAGCCGATATGTGCAGTTAATTGGCATTTGAACAACCAACCCCCCCCCCCCCCCCCCCCCCGACTGCAGCCGCACTCGCAAACCGTGATTACGTGAGCCTTTTATCATCATCAAGTTCTTTTTTTCCCCACTAGCCTCGGGTCGTGTTCCGTCCATGCACAAGTGCTGTGGAGTGGGTCTCATTGAGCCCCGCTCGGAGCGCGGTGTTCCCACGGCACACTCTGCCCTGTTCCTCTCTTCACGCCGCTCGACCCCGCTCCGGCTGCAGCTTATTTTTCTGCGCTAATGGAGGTTCTGATCACACCTCAACAGTGCAGCCTCCCACTCAAAGGTCTCCCCCCCCCCACCCCTCCTTAGTGTGTGAATTACTCCGATAATGGCAGCCTTGTAAGATGTTCTTCCTCCTCCTCATCCTCCTCCTCCTCCTCCCCCTTCCTCCTGCCTCTTCTATGCTCCCCTCTCATCAAGGTACAACCATTCTCCCCATTATCACTTTGTTACTAAGGTGAGGATCTGGCAGGCAACCTTTTCTACCCATTCGGGGTATTTGATCATGGTGTTTTTCAGAGGTGTATAGGGGAAGAAGTATAGGGGAATTTTGCACCATTTGGGCGAAAAACATTCATTTTTTATGAACTAGAATTCACTCGGCCGGTCGTCTTCTTTCACTCTCTTAAACACATCACAGAGGCCTCTACTGCGATGGCGTACTTTGACAATGAGCGCTGCTCAGACGAGGTGACGGATGAGGGCGAATCAAAAGGAGAGTCCCACTCACTCAGGAAACGGATAGAAGCGGCCTCAAGGCCTCCGGTGGTGCATCATCTTCCTTTGTGGGCGCAGGGGCGACCAGTGCGCGGCGCGCCGCCGCAGATGACAAGAGATAGCATCAAAGTGACTGCGCCGCCTGGCACAAAGGACACGCGGTGGAATAAAGGAGAGCACAATCGCCTCAGCCCTTTTCAATCTGCTCCTTTTGTGCCCGGGCCAATAAACTCCCGGCTAATTTCTCCTCCGGGCTGGTCCCCGGATCTCGTCTGAAATGTAACAAGAGGCCGGGAATTCTCCCTTGTCGTAGACCATATAGCGGAAACACAACACGTGGTATATAGTCTCTGGTTGATTTTCAAATGAGATGAGAACCTCAATTATTCTTGAGGGACTAGGATATTAAATCCCTAAAAGCGAACAAGGAAGTGTTGCGTTGCATAGTTTGGTTCGCACATGATGAAATGGTGGTGCCAGGGAACGCAACTCCCCCATGTGCGGGTTGTGTTGTCGCCGTTCTTTCTGTCCTGCGATCGCATCCGCCGTCCCGCCGTCTCGCCCGTGTAGCGGCAGAGCATTTCGCGGTCGGCTGCGTTCCTTTAGAGAGCGAGTTCGCCGTCCCCTCACTTGACTGGAGCCCTCTCACTGCGCGCTTCTCTTCATCGGGAGCCCGCACTTGTCAGTGCTATACCTTCCACCATTGAAGGCTCGATGTGAAGGCTCTCTCGGCTATTAAATAGAAAGAACAGAGAAGAGCAGCTCACTCCCGAGTCGGTGGTGTGAAACCGAGCGAGTCTTCTGAGAGCGCTCGCGCCGGGAGTCCCCTCGCATTCAGGTATTTGATATTTCCCTACACCAACATTCGTATTCATCTTGCAACCTCCTCCGGCCAGGTTTTCTAAAGCTGCCGTCATGTGCTTTTGGCCTATTAGGGGGCCCCTCCCACAATCCCCCTTTTGCTCCCTTGCTTTCATCTCCCGTGTGTCAGCGGCGTTGGTATTTCATCGGCGGAGACTTCACTTCCACCGGATATTCAAACAACCTCTCACTGTGAGAAGAAGAGATCGTTTTTTAGATGTGTGCAAAAAGCTTAATGTTTTATCTTCGAGGGGCATGCCACTAATGATTATAGTCGTTATCGATTTTACATTTTGTCCATGAATATATAATGTATTTTCCCATGGCCCAAGGCGGCTTCAGATGTCTGTCTTTTGTCCGACCACCAAAAATACAAAAATTACTAGTTTTCTATCATGCACGGTAAAAAAAGAAGCAAATCACTATGTTTCGATTAACTGCAATTGGCATACGATATGCATGCTTCCCCAGAAATTGATTATCGAAATGATCGCAAATAGACTTGCTGCCATCGATTAATCAAAGGAATTGCTGCAGGTTGAAAGTTTTCTTTGACTACATTATTGATCCGTTGCATTTTTATCCTCGACCTTAATGAAATTCTAAGCTTGCGGCAGGATAAGTGATAAGTGTCCACAATACTTTCACATTCCCGGTTACCATGCACCAATCACCCGGATGGTTTTGCCTCCAGTCGAGCGTGGAGCTCCGAGTTGAGGCGGGGGGGGGGGAGCTTCATTAGTTTCCAAAGCTTTGCTCTTTTTCTGCCTTTTAATGCTGCGTCAGTGTCAGGAGAGGGGTGGGCGGTCATCGGGGCTGGAGGCAGAGCAACTTCATGCATAAATGAACAACAAGGCTGGAGGTACGGCATCAAAGCCAGAGTGGCGAACCGTCGGTCGAGGCCAAGAGGAGCTTAGAATAGACTGGACCGGTCCTTCAGGCATTTAATGTGGATGTTAATGTCTCACACACTGGCTCGATGTTGTTATTTAGGCACCCTCCTGTTTTTGTGGAATCGTATATCGGTTCCGGCTACATCCACGTAACTGCGCTTTCGCCTTAACACGCATCACCAGCGCCGCGTTGACGCCTGCCGTCCACACTACTCCGGAGTTTTTCGGGAGCCCGACACAGAAGTTTGGAAACGCTGCCATTCAACACACTTTCTGCTCCTCTGTCACTCCTGTGTAACAGGAAAAAAACTATGTTTTTTTCATGCTCTTGTCAATTTCGAGTCAGTGGGTTTTGCTCTACCTGTGGGGATGCATGCCTCTGAACAATACTCATGAATACATTAAGCAGCTGATTCGTCCTCCACTTCTCTCCAGGTCAACAGCGCAAGGTCTATTAATGTCACATCGCCTGTCGCCCATGTTAGTTTTTTAAAACTCCGGGACTGCGTTGTAGTATGGACAGGCCCAAATTTCGACATTAAGAAATTCTGTATTCGCCTCCTGGTTCGTCCTGATGAGTCGCGACTCAGCGGTGAACGCAAAACGTTGTGACTACTAAAGTTGTAAGCACTAGTTTCACTTCGTCCTCACTACAGAGAGGAGAAATCCCTGCTCCTTCTTTTCCGCCATTATTAGTTTCTCGTGAGTAACCAACCCAGAGTAGACAATCGGCTTCCTGTTTAGACTGGTCCATGCTCGGTGTTCGGACCGGGATTGATACTGGTACGGAGCGAAAACGCTCGTCTGGACGTGGCCGTATGGATGTAGCCCCAGTTTGCCGTATGGAGCTGGAGTTTGTAGTTTTGGGCTGCGCCAGTGGGAAAAAACGAGTTTTGCATCACCGCAGGGAGTTAGCCTCCGTAAAAGAGGGAGTCCCCCACAATAACCACCCCCCCCCCCCCCCCCGACAGTGTGTTTCGCGCTACCTGTGGGGATGCATGCCTCTGAACAATAACTCATAAATACATTACGCAGCTGTTTTGTCCTCTACTTCTCTCCGGGTCAACAGCGCAAGGTCTATTACTGTCACATCGCCTCCATGTTCCTCAGCCGCTCTCTTTAGTCCCCTGCTTATTTCAAGCAAATGAAGAGCTGGCTACCGCGGCTTGTTTTCTGAGTCACTGGTTTGCATGACACGTACTGTATTTATGACATGCAGTGTGGGGCCGACTGGATGTGCTGGGAGGACGATCAGATGGACCAAGAAAGTCTCTTTAACACTCTGGGAGCAGGTCACCATTAACCCGCCATGTGGTTTAAAGCACATACCAGAGGATGGGAGGCTTTTATAAATTCAAATGAGATGTTTTTCGTCGCGAGCCTTCTTTTCTTTGATTGATTTAACGGAGATCAGTTCGCCGAGCATAACCTTTAGATTCTTTTACAGCTCCCTTAAAAAGGGCAGAGACGTTTTTTCCGCCAAGTGCAGCTGTATAACTGTTTGCTATAAATCCCCAGTTCCTTAAGGTTCAAGGTTCTTTATTGTCTTTCCAAACATGTCCACGCAAACTTACTACATTTCTGAGACTCGGGGCCCCAGTGCTCAGCATAATGACTACACACTGAAGTAAATAAAACATATCTAGAAAAGAAAAATATAGATAGTGAGATAATAATGATTACATTTAGTTGGAGCACAATAGTGCACAGTGTTGGGATAAAAAAAAAAAGAAGCAGTTTGTGTAACTATCTATCACTGGCGCTCTGCCAATCCCCACTTCTGGTCCCACGTCGCAGACCAACCAGCCGAGTCCTGGGCTGCAATTCTTCTCTTTTCCTGAAACCTGCTGTCGGTGTGTGCGTACAAACTGGCGGTACCGTCTCTCCTCCGTCATCGCGTCGCATTTACATAACCAGGAAGAATATGGTGCCGAAAGGAAACCTGGAATTGAAAAGTAAACTTTCAACTGCTCCATTTGACACTTTTCCCTTCGGATTCTTTGCTTCTGTTGTAGTGATTGCTACTCAGTCTTTTCCTCTGCCCAGGCCAGCGTTGTGCTGCACGAGGCCGCAGTTGCACAGTTACAGATATGTGCATGCTGTTCGCGCATGGCCTCTGAGAGCATCACCAGAACTCCCTTCTCGGCATCCCTAAAGTGGTTTATCTAGTGTCCCGATAGATCCGCGCTCCGGCTGTATTTCTCCCCCGAGTGTGGGCTGACTTTTCGACAATGGCGGCCAATCGAAGCCAACTATCGATTCCGTCAGCTGGAGCTCAGACGGCGTCTCCTTCATCCATCTGGGATAATCCTTACATCTCTATTATGAATGGAGTGGCCAAAAACACGCAGACGGCGGTCAGTCGGCATGGCGGGGATAGACAGAGAAAGAACGCTACGGAATAATGTGCCGCTGATAAATAAGGAGAAGGCAGGCGACTGGAAATAATGTAGATAGTGGATCAACTGATTGGGAGAAGAACTATTTTATGTCACTACTTTTGCCTCTATTCTCCCGTTTTCCTTTAAAACTTTTCCGTCGGCGGCGCTCCGTGTTAACGCCCCTGAGCGGCGGAATAAAGGGGAAGAGTAGGCGCAAACAGAATGTGAACTCAGATTTCCATCTTTGTCCCTCCGCAGACCCACGGAGGACATGTGTAAGCGATGCAGACATGCCGATGGCACCGTTGTGATTTTCCCACTGAGCACACGCCGCCGTGGCTATCGGAGCAAAACGCGTTTTGTTGTCGCTGTTACCGTATTAATGACCCTTGTTGAGGCCTAATTGCTTTCCCAGTGTGTAAATGTCAAGCGCCGCGCCAACACAAATGGCGTACGCGTGCTCGCTGCCTCGAGAGCCAGGGGCAGTGTGCGAATGAGCAGCGGAGGGACGAGGACGCGCGGCCGTCGAGAAACTCTGTTTCACCGTGGCAACCCACCGTGACGTCACCCGGCAGGTTTGTGAACTGGCCACGTGAAAGCCTCCGGATACGGACAGCGCCATCTCGGTTGTTTTTTCGCAACCAGACGTGGGGGGGCGGGGGGGGGGGGGGGGGGGGGGGTTGTCTTAGAGATTGTCCTCCGCACCCGGGTTGCGGGTTCACGTCCCGTTCTCAGTAGCCGGATCAGAGAAGAGGGGCCGGTTATGTGTAGTTCGCCGCGACAGAAAAAGCCATCAGTGTTCAGCCGGCCTGCAGGTATAACGGCTGCAGTCTTCTCTATTTTTTACCCTCCACTAGAGTCCTCCTGTCTTCTTTTCCACTTCCACCCATGAAATGGAAGTAGCATTTCATCGAGCTTTCACCCCAAGAGTTGTAAAAACAAGATCGATACGGCGAGAGCCCCCGCAGACGGGCTTGTAAATCGCGAAAATTCATTCTCTTAAGTCCGAGTTAAGCCTCTGCCCGTTGTGTCCGCGCGGCCCTGAACGCCGCTTTCCCAGAGCACCACAAACCACTGATTCAGAGACAAATGCTGCTTTGGTGTCCGCACATCCCCCGCCTCACACATCATCCCTCTAAGTGTTGCACAAATCACGCGTCTGTGTGTGAGACCGAGTGCCGCGTGGAAATAGAATATTTCTGCCTCCCGTAAGAGTGGCTCCGACCCGTACATGTAACACGACGTGTGTTTCTATACACATTCCTTTCTCATCTTGTGGTAGTGACACTTGAACCGCGGCCTCGCTGCGCAGGGCCAAACGGGTCGGTGGAAGTTATTGCATGACACACCCACACACACCGTTCGGCCAGAAAGCTACTCGCGCTGCAGAAACCACGCACGTGCAGAAGGAAGCTTCCGCTTGTGTGGCTCTCCAATAAAATCACAAGCAGCAGCTCAATATCTGCTCCTTTGAACTCGCACGCAAGTTCCTCCCGTAACAAGTAGTGAAAGTCTAGCAAAAACCTTCCACACCTCTCGCCCCCGCATGTGGAGAGAAAACTTTTTTAATCTTCCCCTGACCGAGGAATTCACTTCACGGGGACTCGGGTGGTGTCGTATGCCGACACTAGCCGCGGCGCCAGTCTCCTCCATCGGGTCTTGACTCCTCGTGATTCCCGAGACGCCCCCGGGGTTGACGGGCAAGAGTCAGGCTTGGAGACACGCGCCTCCGGCTGAGCGCCGCTGTTTCAGCGCTTTACCCCAAGTTTTGAGAAAATCACGTCCTCTTGGAATCTCCAACCATTCTTAAACCAGACGTTAGCGGGAGACCTTTACCTGCAGTTACATGGAGAAAAGGTAGAAGCCCGGGCCACAGTCGTTTGAACAAAGGGAAGGTTTAACCGAGGGGTAGTTTATAAAACGACTGGTCAAACCTAGGTGTTGCTCCAAAGTCGGAGCGCCACGCTTTGTGAAAGTTTAATCCTGCAAATATCACTGTGCTGGAAGAACAAAAACCCCGCTTATGACGTCAACTGTTGAATAATAGGTCGGGAGCTATTGAATTCCATTTGAACAAATCAATTAGGAGCGCGTCCTCTATGAGGAAATGCTGACAGCGCTGCTCGGCGATCCATTACGAACTTCCAATATGTGATGTGGAGATGATAGATTAATTGAGTCTGTGAATTCTCGAGCGCCGTGATCCTGAGATGATATTGTTACAAGATAAGTTGCAGATTAGTATTCCTCCCCCTCAACTGTGGCTTGTTCCATTTCAAAGTTGAGAAAGATTACCTGAATTGTAATAATTCCGCAGACAGTGGGCTGCCAGCTCAGTCAAGGCGGCCCCACCCAACTCCAAACTGCTCCGGCGATTTGTCAACGGCTCTAATGAGAATCGGTGCATCCTCGCAGAGTTCAAATTCAGGGTGGCTTTTGAAAAGAAAACACAAAAAACAACGACTGACTGCCTGACTGACAGGATTTGGGTCGTGGTTGAACAGCTGATAGGCAGGCCGGTCGCTTTCGTGGTTCCTTTTCTGGCTGTCTGGTTGAATCACTCAGCCTCCCCGGCTGTAGCCATGCCACGTTTGATCCTCACAAAGAGACAGACTTGTTTGGGGGGGGGGTGTTTCCTCTACCGTCTTCCACTCAGACACAGGTTGCACAAGTCGAGTCCTATGTGGCTGCTTGTCGAAAAAGGCTTCAGCAGAGGTGGACAATGGGAAACGGCCAATTTAGTAAAGCTCACATTTTGTGTGATGACATCCCTCAAAACATCATCTTTTACCTACTGTACAATACTGTTGTTCCAACATCTGGCTTTATGCACATCTGTCATTACACACTCGTCTACTTAGCTAATACCCCAGCTTCCGGCTCCAACTCTATGAATGATACCCTTGTTGTGCCCATTTCATGATATTATATAATCCACTAAACTGTGTGTGTGTGTGTGTGTGTGTGTGTGTGTGTGTGTGTGTGTGTGTGTGTGTGTGTGTGTGTGTGTGTGTGTGTGTGTGTGTGTGTGTGTGTGTGTGTGTGTGTGTGTGTGTGTGTGTGTGTGTGTGTGTGTGTGTGTGTGTGTGTGTGTGTGTGTGTGTGTGTGTGTGTGTGTGTCCAGCGATAAAAATCTTGTTTAGGGTAAATGTTTTTTTATTTTTTATTATTCAGGGTAAATCATCTTTGTAGTTTTGCATTAAAGGACCACACAAATGTGTCGAATGCAAGTTCGAATTCCTTCATTAAAAATCATATACACTTTGGCTTACATCTTTTAAGTTGATGCTGCATAACTTTATACCATTATGATAACGTTTTCTTTTCACAATTCCAGGCAGCCATCTGTTCATGTGTGGTATGAAAGACAGTTGGCAAATGCTTCAAATTTGCTTACGTTGTGTAATCCTTAAAGTGAGCACCAAATTGATGAAAATCATTTTTCTGATGGTATTAATGTCAGTGTGTTGTGAAACTGATGAATGCAGCTTTACCTTAACACTCTGGATTTATGTTCTCTATTTATTTATTACATGTAAATAAACGGAAATTAATAGATTCACTAAAAGCAACTGAAATATTGCGTTAGCGGCTATAGATGACTTTAGAATCACCACTGGTCACACACAGTACAGCATTTATTGCATAATTGTCTTGTGGCTAAGTCATTAAATTATTCGAAATTGATTTCCAAGACCCCCTTTTACACTTTTGGCCCCCAGAATCCCTCATGCCCCCCCCCCCCCCTTACTCCACCTGGCTTCAATCCCTCATGAGACGATGGCATTGCTCCTGTGTTTACTCTCTCTGTGGGTATGAAATCAGTCCTTTTACCCTTTACTCAGATGAGGATTTTATTTGTCGTGACAGTTCATCCATATGTGAGAAAGCTCAATATATAGAACACTGTTTGCTAAAAATTTTAAAAAAAACTTAAAGGAGACATATTTTGCTCATATTCAGGTTCATAATTTTAATTTGGGTTATTAGTTGAGAAGGTTTACATGCTCTAATGTTCAGTTAACACACCAGTTTCTTCATAGCGTCCATTCCTGCAGCTCCTCTTTGCAGCATCTGTCTGAAACGCTTGGTTTTTAGCTCCTGTCTCTTTAAGGCCCCTCCCTCCCAATGAAGCCCAGTCTGCTCTGATTGCATTGTTGTGATTGGTCAACCGCTTCCAGTGCGTGGAGGAAGTTTGTTACAGAAGTATCGGCGGGACTACTGACGAGCCGTTTCAGGAGCGATGGTTTCTGTCGGGGAGAGGAACTCCCTTTACAGCAGACATTTTTACATACACGGAAAAACCTATACAACACACTAAAGGAAAGGGAAAAACTGAGGAAAAGCATAATGAAAAAAGATTTCACAGGTCAGTAAAGCAGGAGAATTATATTATTAGAATCATTATTTATAAACCCACAGTAATTATGCTGGAAAGGTCATATTATACATGTTTGTGCATGTGCATTGTTTTGGCCTTGCACATGTTTTTACTTTAACAACAACAACAACAACAACAACAACAACGACAGTAACCCATAAAACGATGAACGCAAACAGCCGCAATGACTCTGCCGCATCTAAAAATAAAAACACCATTAGCCTACTCCTGTGACATCATTAAGGAGAGCAACATGTTCGATGTTAAAAACAACGCCAACACGCTCATGGTTCATGGTTTAGGTGTTACAACCTCTCGCTCTCTCCTCACACGCCGCACAATCTCCTCAAATAAATGGAAGCTCACCCGAGCTGACGGCTGAGACGAGGAAGGTGTTTAAAATGTAAGAGAGAGAGAGGGAGGGGAAGAGAGAGAGAGAAAGAGAGAGAGAGAGAGTCAGCGACAAGTGAATCTACAAGGAGATGCATGCACTTCCTCTTTAAAAAAACTGGGACACTGTTCCTGAGGGTGTAAACAACACAAACAGAACAGAGACAGAAACACAGGAAGAGGGAAGACACGGCTCTGAACTGTACCTGCAGACACAGCTCTCATATTTCTCTCCCTGCATTGTACGTACACTTGTTACTCTTGCAATGAGTTCATTTCTTTTGTGTGAGCTTGGACTTAAGATGTGTCCGTGCAGAAATGTGTGTGTGTGTGTGTGTGCATGTATTGTGTGTGTGTGTGTGTGTGTGTGTGTGTGTGTGTGTGTGTGTGTGTGTGTGTGTGTGTGTGTGTGTGTGTGTGTGTGTGTGTGTGTGTGTGTGTGTGTGTGTGTGTGTGTGTGTGTGTGTGTGTGTGTGTGTGTGTGTGTGTGTGTGTGTGTGTGTGTGTGTGTGTGTGTGTGTGTGTGTGTGTGTGTGTGTCCAGCGATAAAAATCTTGTTTAGGGTAAATGTTTTTTTATTTTTTATTATTCAGGGTAAATCATCTTTGTAGTTTTGCATTAAAGGACCACACAAATGTGTCGAATGCAAGTTCGAATTCCTTCATTAAAAATCATATACACTTTGGCTTCGCTAACCATCTTTTAAGTTGATGCTGCATAACTTTATACCATTATGATAACGTTTTCTTTTCACAATTCCAGGCAGCCATCTGTTCATGTGTGATATGAAAGTCAGTTGGCAAATGCTTCAAATTTGCTTACGTTGTGTAATCCTTAAAGTGAGCACCAAATTGATGAAAATCATTTTTCTGATGGTATTAATGTCATTGTGTTGTGATACTGATGAATGCAGCTTTACCTTAACACTCTGGATTTATGTTCTCTATTTATTTATTACATAACGGAAATTAATAGATTCACTAAAAGCAACTGAAATATTGCGTTAGCGGCTATAGATGACTTTAGAATCACCACTGGTCACACACAGTACAGCATTTATTGCATAATTGTCTTGTGGCTAAGTCATTAAATTATTCGAAATTGATTTCCAAGACCCCCTTTTACACTTTTGGCCCCCAGAATCCCTCATGCCCCCCCCCCCCTTACTCCACCTGGCTTCAATTAGACCATTAACATTTGTGGGTGCTCATATTTCTGATAAGAGGTGGTGCACATGCACAGTTTCATGCCAAAAGACAAAAAATTGCACGTCACTGCATTTTATCTGCATAAACATGAAGTGTCGTTGGGATCCACCCGCACAGAACTGGAGCCACGGAACTGCAAAAAATATGATAGGGCACAACATGCAGTGTGCCTGAGAGGATGGCATTGCTCCTGTGTTTACTCTCTCTGTGGGTATGAAATCAGTCCTTTTACCCTTTACTCAGATGAGGATTTTATTTGTCGTGACAGTTCATCCATATGTGAGAAAGCTCAATATATAGAACACTGTTTGCTAAAAATTAAAAAAAAAACTTAAAGGAGACATATTTTGCTCATATTCAGGTTCATAATTTTAATTTGGGTTATTAGTTGAGAAGGTTTACATGCTCTAATGTTCAGTTAACACACCAGTTTCTTCATAGCGTCCATTCCTGCAGCTCCTCTTTGCAGCATCTGTCTGAAACGCTTGGTTTTTAGCTCCTGTCTCTTTAAGGCCCCTCCCTCCCAATGAAGCCCAGTCTGCTCTGATTGCATTGTTGTGATTGGTCAAACGCTTCCAGTGCGTGGAGGAAGTTTGTTACAGAAGTATCGGCGGGACTACTGACGAGCCGTTTCAGGAGCGATGGTTTCTGTCGGGGAGAGGAACTCCCTTTACAGCAGACATTTTTACATACACGGAAAAACCTATACAACACACTAAAGGAAAGGGAAAAACTGAGGAAAAGCATAATGAAAAAAGATTTCACAGGTCAGTAAAGCAGGAGAATTATATTATTAGAATCATTATTTATAAACCCACAGTAATTATGCTGGAAAGGTCATATTATACATGTTTGTGCATGTGCATTGTTTTGGCCTTGCACATGTTTTTACTTTAACAACAACAACAACAACAACAACAACAACGACAGTAACCCATAAAACGATGAACGCAAACAGCCGCAATGACTCTGCCGCATCTAAAAATAAAAACACCATTAGCCTACTCCTGTGACATCATTAAGGAGAGCAACATGTTCGATGTTAAAAACAACGCCAACACGCTCATGGTTCATGGTTTAGGTGTTACAACCTCTCGCTCTCTCCTCACACGCCGCACAATCTCCTCAAATAAATGGAAGCTCACCCGAGCTGACGGCTGAGACGAGGAAGGTGTTTAAAATGTAAGAGAGAGAGAGGGAGGGGAAGAGAGAGAGAGAAAGAGAGAGAGAGAGAGTCAGCGACAAGTGAATCTACAAGGAGATGCATGCACTTCCTCTTTAAAAAAATTGGGACACTGTTCCTGAGGGTGTAAACAACACAAACAGAACAGAGACAGAAACACAGGAAGAGGGAAGACACGGCTCTGAACTGTACCTGCAGACACAGCTCTCATATTTCTCTCCCTGCATTGTACGTACACTTGTTACTCTTGCAATGAGTTCATTTCTTTTGTGTGAGCTTGGACTTAAGATGTGTCCGTGCAGAAATGTGTGTGTGTGTGTGTGTGCATGTATTGTGTGTGTGTGTGTGTGTGTGTGTGTGTGTGTGTGTGTGTGTGTGTGTGTGTGTGTGTGTGTGTGTGTGTGTGTGTGTGTGTGTGTGTGTGTGTGTGTGTGTGTGTGTGTGTGTGTGTGTGTGTGTGTGTGTGTGTGTGATCTCGGAGATATGCTTGTCAGCTTGTTGTTGCAGGGCAGACTGCGCTGGCTTGCCTGACGAG
Organism: Scophthalmus maximus; assembly: GCF_022379125.1. Taxonomy (NCBI): domain Eukaryota; kingdom Metazoa; phylum Chordata; class Actinopteri; order Pleuronectiformes; family Scophthalmidae; genus Scophthalmus; species Scophthalmus maximus. The sequence goes on from NC_061528.1 coordinate 5,662,722, forward strand.
AGATGACTTTAGCCAATCTAGCGAAACCCCGGCAGCCTTGACACCGGTCCGGCACCAATTTACCGATCGACGTCAGCGCTGTGGACAAAACACGCACGTTGCATATTGGACCCCCACTGATCTCGACGTGGGTGGTTGGGCCTGTTGCTTGTTGAGTTTGCTATCCTGCAATTTTATATGATGTTATTAATATATTTCCTTTCAAAATATTTACTCTGTGCCTCGCTGATTTATTCCAAAGGCTAAGAGTGTTTGTTGAGCCTGATGTTTGCCCCAAAACCCATCAAAGCCCCCCCCCCCCAACAAACTCATTTCGGGAATTCAATAGCCCGACCAAGTATTAGTGCCATGTTGAAGCAAAAAAATATTATGAGACTTCAAGAAAAAAGGCATAGTATTTCGAGAAAAAGAAAGAAATGAACAGACCATTCCTGATTCCAATGATAATGTGATGCTGATTACGTAATCCATAATTTATCAAACCTGCACCAAGAAGATGCTCCACATTCCTCATTTTAACGCAGTTGACAGATCTTCAGATCTTCCCTCTCTGAAATGACTCGTAGCCTAAAATGTAGGACTTCATAATAATCGTAATACTGTGACTATATTCTCAAATCTCCGATTTTTTCCCCCTTTAAGTGGCGCTAATGCTCAACAGGTTGAACAATTTGAAAAATGTCAACACGTATTTAACTTATAGAACGATAGAAGGGTTTCTAAAAAGACTTTTCTTTTTAACGTCAACCTAAATCTCTTGCGCCTGAACTGCAATTTAATCACGACCTTCACTGGTACTGCAACGATAAGTTGCCTTTTAACTTTTTCTTTTTTTTCTTTTAAAGGAGAATCACTGAATCGTTTTCACAAGGAATTTGTTGTTTCAGCACAAGATAACTTAAATCGTGCGAAAATATCACACCCTGTTTTAAACCCGGGTCGGGCGACACACGTGTGACCGGTTCATCTCCCACTGAGAAAAGCAGCGCTTCTGTGCAACTTCTTCTTTTTTTTTTTCTTTCCTTTTATTGTGTTTGTGCGTTTATGTCTGTGTGTAAACACGAACCGGGGGAACTGTACTGTGCCGGTGTTAAAGGGTCTCGGCCTTAAGTGAAAATTTAAGTGAACACTTAAGTGCTTCTGGTGGCACAACACCTTAAATGTGTCACCGCATCCATTCAGTAAGAAGTATATAGAGCTGTTAAGATGACTACGTTGTATAATAATAATGGCCGTTACGTAAAAATAATAATGTCACATGTTTCACATGGAAAATTGCCGCCGGTGTTCACTCTGCTGGCCTCCTTTTTAATAGGCAATTTTAGTTATATTCCTTTCTATTAATTGGCTATCTGGTTCAAAGAATAATGAAATGCAATGTGAAATTAATTAAACATATCTGTATTGACATAACGGATGCAAAAACCAGTTCAAAACTCAATTCATTTTCAATGATTGAGCAATAATGAGAAAATATTAATGAATGAAGTAATTAGCTACATTTTGAGATTCTTTTTTTCATATTATTGCCGCATGTCTCGTCAGCCTCAACAGCGGCAATTCATTTTGAAGATTTGTATAAAATTCATGTGATGCCAAACACAGACTTGATGATTCACAACCATCATTTAGATCTGCCCCCAGTCATTCATTAAACATTGTATTATTCGCATTGCCAGTGAATTGCAGATGTCTCCATCAGTTGTGGCTGATAATTTCCAACAGCTCGAATCCAATACATCATTTGAATCAGCGTTGCAAAGCAATGACCCCATGCACTTTTGCAGTCTGCACATTAAAAGGATCTGTGGAGGCAAAGAGTCAAAGTCGAAAGATTTTCCTTCTTTAACGTCGACTTTGAGACTCAACCGTAGACGTCAACCTTGATCTCAGTCTGACTTCTGTCCCGTGTTTTCTCTCCGTCGCACTCGAGTCCGCAGGCTCGCCAAGCGTCACTTTCATTCTTCGTGAAGCATCCCCTTTAAATACCAAGCCCAGCCTGTAATTTTAAGTTTCCAAATTAGTGGCTGATTGCAAATGTTCTTAGATTTTAAGTGGCTGTCACGTGCAAGTGAAATTTATGCCACGTCAATCTATCACGTGATAATCTGACCTTTTCACCAGCACGTACCCACAGTCCCACGTCGTGTGTATTCAGATCATTCACAAACTGATTCCGTACGCCGTCCGCGCGCACACAGTTCGTCCGGCCGTTAACCGGCAACTCTCCTCGTTCGGTGTCCCTGTCTCCTGTTCCCCCTCCCGGTCGGATAATCAGACGAGCCCGCCCAAGCCCCCATTGTCTGCACACACACACACGCACACACACACACACACACACACACACACACACACCGTGGACGTGACTCTTATACGTATGAGGGGCAGCTGAGCATTGTGAATGCAGCTCGGCTTCTCCGGAGGTTGACCTTTTTCCGCCGATTAATAGGTTTTATGCTGGCAGCATTAATAAACAATTTCTCCGTTTCAACAGTGGGCTAGTGAGCAGTAACACTGCATATTAATGTGCGCCCACCTCCCCTTTTTTCAGCCTCCTGTCATCTACTTTTAGGCGCTCATGTTCTGCCATCATGTGAATATTTTCTTTTCCCCGCCCAAAGGAGTTTTTTTCAAGGAGTGAGTCCTCTCGCTCTTGTCTTTAAATGCCTATTTTCTATTTTCAGGGCTTCTTATTTGAAACTCCCACTCTCTCCTGTCTCTTTCCTTTAGCCCTTTTTTTTTCTGAGTAGAAAATCTACACCTCTCTGGATCCACCCCCCCCCCCCAACCACACTCTTTTGTCTCTCTCTTAGTCAGCGGCTGCCTTTTATCGCTCTAACTGCTCATCTCTCCTTTCTTTCTGCCCTTCGGTGACCGGGGCTGATTATGTCGGGCTGAACAATTTTGGCCCCTCGCGCTGTCCGTGGCCAAGGTCAATTATGGACCTTCCCATTCAGACCATGGCCAATCACGGGCCAGGGAGCCACTGATGTGGAGCGGGAGGGAAAATCAACCGTCGGGTGCCGCGGAAATGAATTGATTTGCCACTGGTGTGAAAGTGGGTGCTGGGTCTGCGTCTCCCTCTCCGTTTTTTCCCGCCTCCAGTGTCACCCGTATCATTTTTTTCCAACATTAGCTTAACGCAGGGTGGAATTTCACAGCCGATGAGGAAGTACTGTCTCTGATTCGACAGCTTCTTTGAAATGATGATACGACACGCTCAGAGTCGTCCTGTCAGGGTGTGTACTGTATGACGTTGATATCAGAGAATAGATTTCGTGTAACAATATGAATGCTACGGAACAGGTAAACAAAGAAATAGTCATATCAAAATACAGCTGTAAAATGAATGTGCCTCCTGTAAGTCCGGTCATTTGTGGACACAGTGGGTATGCCCTGTCCCTGAGACCAGCGCTTTATTATCCCAGAGAGCAATTATTTTTATTATGCAACTCGTTAAAAATACCAGCACAAAGCAGAGAAAGGGCACTAGTGGAGCATGTAGCTCAGGATCAGTGGCTGTTGAAGTCCAAATATTCGGACGACCTGTCCACATACTTTTTTGTACTTCTTAACCTCTTTTTGCTCCTCGTTAGTCCACGAGACGAAAGACGGCGGTGTGCACGCTTCCGGACGAGTGAAGCGCGTGTAGCGACCGACCGTCCGCGAAGTCATTAGCAGTGATTTTTCTGACACGTGTGAAGAACCATCGACAAAACCGGAGGGAAATGTCATAAGGCGCTGGAGCCATCTGGCGCGTCGTTGACATTTGACGCTCCCACTGTCGCATGCAGTCAACAAGCAGCGCGCCTTAAACCCGCTGCCTCCACAGCCCTGCTCCTCACACCGAGCCGGTTACGGCGATTGGACTTTTTTTTCCTTCTTGCCCACCATCGGGCGTCCTTCGTCGAACAACCGCCCGCGCCTCGTCTGCATCCGCGGACAAAGACAGACTTTAAGTGCGTCTGCGTAAAAGGCGTTTGATTAGCCGCGCTAATGGCCCTCGCCAGCAGCCATGTATGATCACTTTGACTCGAGGCTGTTTCGCAGGTATAAGTAATCAGTGCGAGGGCCAAACATGGAACCGGCATTAAAAATGATGTGTCTAATTACAGCAGCCAACCGACCTGTGCTGCAGCTCACCTGACGGGGGGGGAATAGAATTAATTACCTAATTGAGGCAACTCAGGGAACCGTGAAGGTAGAAGTGTTGTCGCCCTTCTAAATCGGCTCAGCGACAGAATTCGCTTTGGCGTGAAAAGAGCATTTCTGTAAACCTTCTTTCGGCTTCTACAAATGAATCAGAACAATGGAGACATTGGTTTTGGTCGTTGGCCAAAGATCGCGCCAACAAGTTTACTTTGCGTGCACTGTAAATTACAGTAGGCAAGAATCCTCTTATTCAAGTTGGCATCTTAATCAAGTGGCATTGTTTGTCTTGGGGACAGTCTGTCATCTTCCTCTCCTGGCAGATAGGACACGGCCCAGCCTCTCCGACAACTTGGAAATACTGAGCAGCCCTTTTGATAAGCCGCTACGAGCCGCAGACACACAATAAATCCTAGAGGCAACGGTAAAACGAACGATGATGGGATCTAGCCTGATTTATTTGTCAGATGCTAGTGTTTTCACGCCAGGCCCAGCCTTCGTCCCTTCCACCTGTGGTGTGTCTGCGCGTCAATAGAGTGTTCTGCTCGGACTCCGCGTTCTGCCAAAGAAGATAACTCTGACGATGTTTCACCGTAATTGCAATGTAAGGAATCAGAGCGAAACTTTTTCTCCCGACATCTCGGCCGATGCCGACGTTATGCATCCCGCGCTCTGTGCCGTCCGCTCACAAAGGCCCCCGACTCCTCAGTCAAGGGGAGAGAGAGGACACTCAGAATACAGCCCGGGTGCTTGTCGGGATCGTTGTGGTCGTCCCAAGTGCCTCCTCTGCTTCCCACTGAACACTGTCTGGGGGATAAGCTCTGACAGGAGTGATTCACCAAACGGGCTAATTATACCATGGCCATGGCGCGGTGTGTGTGGCGTGTGTTGTTCAAAATCCAGCATTATGTCCACGAGCAATGTCCCGTGAAGTTACAGGAGATTCAGAAAAATAAAGAACTTAGTTGACGCAGAGCGAACAAAGTCCCCTCTTATTTTTTGGCTCCCCAAGGAAATAGTCTCAATGACCCCCAGAACCATGACATTGAGCGTTACTCGTGATACAGGACGTGCCGCGAGACTCTCATTGGCCCCTGTGAGCCAACGTGCGAAATACAACGGATGTGGCGAAGCCCTCCGTTGAGATGAGTTTGCGTTTTGATTAATACACCCCCGGCGGATGCCTTTATTTTTAGCCCGGCAGGGCGGACAATGTGGAAACACTCTTTATTGCCCTTCTGGTTGGAGACGAATGGGCAACAGCAAAGAGAGAGAGAGAGAGAGAGAGAGAGAGAGATGTGGTGCCTCGGCGTCCGTTCGTCATTGCCAGATTGAGGGCGCGAAAGGACGATCGAGGGACTACAGTTCCATCATTATTCGTCCAAAGTTCAGAAGGCAGTCGTAGAGGAATTGCTAATAGCGGACGTAGCTTTTGAGAAGAATGATCCCCTCTTTTGGGTTTGAACCAATAGAAAGATTGAGGAACAAGCCAGGAGCGTCTGGCTCCCCATATGGGAACTGGATGGGGTGCAGAAGCGTTGGGGGGGTCAGAGCCCAACAATATATCCTCGCTGCCAGGAACGGGAGCTAATTGACCAAACGAGTGCTCTTACATCTGGTGTCAAGGTGGAGGCCAAGGAGACGGCGAGAGTTGCATTTCATCAGAGCCGGGCCACTGGGGCTCGGCTCGACTCGCACGCGACTACGGCGAGATAGACTCTCTGCGGCGCTCGTCCGTCTCACGGCAGGTGGAGGTATGAAGTCCATTTCACCCCGGCGAGGCAGTTTCATGAGCCCGCAGTGACGCCACCCCTCGCCACCTGGGCGCGTAAAATAGGTGGAACGTGTGCCGGTAGCCGCCGTGCAAGCTCAAATGAAAGTGAACGCATCTGATATCCGTTTCACTCTTGCATGACGTGAACTGTAAATTATTCATTTGAGTCCACCGGACGGTGTGAGATGAATTAAGTCTTCTTTGATTACAAACGTGCCCGTCTGTGTCTTCGCAGGAACTCTTTACAGCGGAGTGCAAGTTCAAGGAGTCGGTGTTCGAGAACTACTACGTGATCTACTCGTCCATGTTGTACAGACAGCAGGAGTCGGGGAGAGCTTGGTTCCTAGGGCTCAACAAGGAGGGCCAGGCCATGAAGGGGAACCGGGTGAAAAAAACAAAACCAGCTGCTCACTTCCTGCCCAAGCCATTAGAAGGTAGGTAATGTAAATCCAGAGTGGTGTGCAACTGTGATATTAAACTTTAAAAAGGTAATAATGTGTGTCCTCAGTCGGAGAGAAGGTCCTCGGGATGAATGCCATAGACACGCTGCAATGTACAAGTACGGAATATCACGGTCATGAACAATAGTTTCTCCTTTTCCGTTTTCCGTACTGAGGTTTTTGCGTTATCCCTTCTCACCGCAACAGAAGGACATCTCAAAACTTAACCAGACTAAAGCCATTTTGCGCGAAAGCCCCCCCAAAAAAGACTCAATAGTAGAACACATATGTTTCATTAAAAATGCAAACTAAACATCGCTGATTCCATTTCAACAACCCACAATTCGGTGACCGCACATCATTCACCATGAGAACTTAGACTGTCACAAGTGCATTTGATCTTTAAACAACCTGGACGCCGGACAGGAAACACAAAAAAAAAAACTGCGTCGGTCTGAAAATAGAAAAGACACTTTGTCTGTGTCACTTTCTGTCTCCGCTTACCTACAGAGAGTCGAGGGGACTAATCAGCAGCTCATCGGCATTCTGTCTCCTCTCTTTCTGTTACCTGGAGCGATATATATACATATATATACATATATTTAAACCGTCAAATAATCCTCATTACTGTCAACTGAAGGGTCTGAAACATATCGGCCTTTTTTGGTGGAGACTTAAAATAAAATATGTATATGGATTTTTTTATGTGCCGATTTCTCTATTCTGCCGCTGTAAGCACACGGTACAGTGTCTGTATGAAATGTTGACAGTCCGGCCGATGCCGCCCCTCGCTCTCGTCAGTCGCCGGCCTGATTGCGTCCCATCGTGTGTCCCGTCAAGGCGGTGATACAAGCTGTAGTGAAGTGGCGGTTAAGTGGGGGTCTGATGAGACACTTTGTCGAAAATCATTTGCTTAGTAACGCGACGTAGCACGGAAAAGGGAATGTCGGCCTGAAACTTGTGAAGGAGCGGGGGTTCCTTTGCTAACATCTTTTCCTTTGTCTGCCCCCTCCCTTTCTTTTCTCCGCCGCCGTGCTCCTCCAGTTGCCATGTACAGGGAGCCATCGTTGCATGACGTCGGAGAGACGGTGCCCAAGGCGGCGGCGCCGCCTCCCAGTAAAAGCACAAGTGAGCCGGCGGTGATGAACGGAGGCAAACCCGTGAGCAAGCCCGACAAGCCCCCCACATAGCCACACCTGACCCGGTGCCCTCTGCGCGTGCGTGCGTGCGTGCGTGCGTGCGTGTGTGTGTGTGTGTGTGTGGTGGGGAGGAGGTGGGGGTGTGTGACGGAGGCAGGGCTCCCCCCCCCCACCCGACTAGACTCCAGACCCTCTCTCTTCTGCGGATCACATCCAGGCGAACCTTCCTCTCCCCCTTCCTCTCTTGCCCCTCCTCTTCCTCGTCCTCCTCCGCCTTGTCCACCTTTCCTCCGGCTGTCTCAGCACGGGCGGACGGATTCCCAGGCGGGCCGAGCTTCTCCAGCACAGGAGGGAGGAGGAGGACCTCCGATCCATGGAATGCCTTTTTTTTCGATTTCTCTGAAACTGTGAGAATTCATGTGAATAACGTGCGTGTGTTTCCCGACCCCGCGCTCGCGGTACTTTGCTTGCTGGCGGCTCATCCAAGAACCCCCGTCCGCCCGTCCCCCTCCTCCCCTTCTCTATGATGCCCTGTTGGAGCAGAGTGCGTGTACCTACCTTCAGATCTATTTTCTATACCACAGTTCACCAGCTATGTGCTGGGACAGAGACTGTATAGATAGAGTAAATATTTGGACCGTCGTCCTCTATTTTTTACCAGTGCGTTCCCCTCTCGCTCTCTTTCTATCTCCGGTCACACACTTCTTTTCTCTTTGTCAAGTAAGAAAAGATGAAAACATTTTGCAAGCGAGTTGTATGATTTTCTAAGAAACACATTCACATACGAAGACGGATACAAAAAAAAAATCCAGATTGTCTTCTCGCCTACAACACGGACACACACACACACGCGCACGCACACACAGACACACACACACACACACACACACACTCACACTCTCAAAGTTTGTGGGGAAAAGAATCCTTTTCCTTTTCTTTTTTTTTTTTTTACAGCCGATAAAAACACACTGGAGGCTGGAAGATAGCTCCTGCAATCATAGTTGACGAAGTGCTGATTACCGCCGCAATCAATGCGAGGAACTCGCCGCACGCGCACACACACACACACACACACAAACACACACACACACACACACACACACACACACACACACTAACACACGTTTCTAAGCAGATGTGCGTGTGGGTGGGAGAGCGCTGGAAGGAATGGTGTATACATATCACTATCTAAGTCCCACCAGCGCTTCTGTCCGCCTTCTCTGGCAAATAGAAAAAAAAAAAAACCTGAAGTCTATTTTTCTTTAATCTTATTTCGGAGCGTGGGCTCTAGGAATATCTCTAGGCCTTGTAGGCCTCTGTCCCTCACCCGCTGACTTCTTTGGACTGTACGAGGCGAGGCTTTGTGGCTTTGACCCAGATGGTCTGTAACTGCAGCACTGGCGGCCATCTTTTGGCGGCGTCTACGTGATGGAGCCAGAAAACAACGTGGCGGAAAAAACAAACCGGTAGGCGACATTTATACTGGCTGCATCCCTATTTGGTTCAGCAAACTGAAGCATGGGCAAGGTTAAATATTGTGTTCTCTCACTTCTTGCAGCAGTTATACAAGAGATGGCTTATATTGTGTAACATTTTCACTGTATAAAACTTAGGGAAAATGACTATGAAAAAAAAAGAGAAAAATCATAACTTTTTAAATGACTAGATATGAATATGATTACTACTACGAGAGGATTTTGTCTCCTAGCTCAGCATGCAGAGTCCAGTACTGATCATCTCGGCCTGTCACGTGCCTGTTTGGACCTTGATCCCCCCTGGCATGCAAACACCCCCCCCCCCCCCCCGGTTCCCAGTCCCCAACTGGGCCAAAGGTGCCTCACCCACCCGATACACCCGCGTAGAGGACACGTAGCATTACCCATCGAGAAGCCACGCTCAGATGTTTGCATTCTGAAAATGACCAAAGTCTTTCCTTTTTCTTTTTTTTCATCCCGAGGAAGGTGCGACCTCTTTAAACTCTTTAGGAAAGAAAAACAAATCTGATTCTCTCTCTCTCTCTCTCTCCGATTCAATTCGTCAAAGCTTTCACTGTGATAGCATCCGTCCGGTCCGACAGAATCAGCTCATGCTCAGACCTGCGGAGGGGTCTCGACTGATGTCATTTTTCTGGAGGGGCGCGTACACCTTGAATTAATCACGTGCATGTCATTTTTCTCTGAGGAACAAGGCATGGGTATCCGTTAAAGCCGAACACGGGCTGCACTCGCCCCTTCAGTCTGGAGGCCGCCAACTGCTCGTTCAGATTTTTTGCTTTTTAAGCATTTCCATCACGACTGTTAGCAGTTTTTCCTCAAACGCTCCATCCGACCTGATCCACTTTACAATCTTTTAACATCTAGTTTTTCTCAGATAAGATCTAGCGTATGAAGTAGATCGTTTGCCTCTGTACGCTGCTGAGCCTGCAACTATACGCAGACATTTTTTAGTTTGGTTAAAAATATGATTTTTGGGAGTTTAATCGGGACGACACGCGGACATTTGTTATTACTGCACATCAAAGCACATCGGTTGGACTTCAATATTTGTCTGTACAAAGCTGTTAATGTGACAACGACAGTGGCGTCCTGTAGACACACACACACACACACACACACACACACACACACGCACACGCAGGAGCTGGAAACCGCTGTAGTTGTGACTGAGGCGGACGCTCTGTCCATCGTTACGGCCTGGTCATCCTCCACCTACAAACCCCCCGTGCCGGGCTGGCTGCTGCTCCGGCCCCTGCAGTCCAGTGACATGGCTCCTCCAAGGCTGACTTTTTATTTTTTTTTGTAAATGGCCAGTGTGTAAATGTACATCTCTGTTTGGATCTCTGTACTGTAGCCACTGTTTTGTCTTTCTTTCTTTCTGTCCGTCCGTCCGTCCGTCCGTTCTGTTTGTCTGCCTCCATTCTCTCTCGTATACGGGTCGCGTGTGATGTCGTCTCCTAATTCCCGGTCACTTTTTTTCGCGTTGCCCTCCGCCCCCCCCCCCCCCCCCCCCCCCCCCCCCTTTCTCGTCGGACGAGCTTCTTTGTCGCTTCCGTCTTCAACCTCCCTTTACTTTTGCGTGCGTTGTCCCATCTGCTGCATGGGGAGAGGACGGCATCCACGAACTGCATGTAGTAGGCTATGTCTATCGAGAGCTGTTGGTATGTATCGCTAATTCTACATACATATATGCAACGAGTTTGTCTACACTATACAGTTTGTGTTTGTTGTATACACACACACACACACGTACAACATATTGAATAAAAATATTTATATGAAGGTGTGCTGCAATGTCAGTGACATACTTAATGCAATATAGAGTGCAGTATATTATTGCACCTGTCATTTTTGATGGGACAAAGAAAAACGGAGGGGGGGGGGGGTTGGTTTGAGCATGAAGAAAGGCCAAAGTAGAATTTACATAAAATTTTCTTTTCGAACTTCTTATCGGTCCTCGACTTTCCACATGGTGACTGAGCGACATGGACATCCAGCTTGCCACGACTAAACCCGCGTATGCCCGTCTCTTGGTTTCCTCCATCACCAGTATGAGTTGAGTGCAAAACGTCCATCAAGTACCTTCAGTACAGTGCGGCGGTTTCCATGGCAGATCGTTTGGTTTGATTATCGCGGTGAAGAAGATTAGGCACTATTGAAATGATTTATTTTTCAGATATATATCTATATCTATATATATACCATTGCAAGTATGCCCATTGGAGTTATGTCATGTTATAACAGATTTGTAACCATGTATGATTAAGGTCTTCGCATTGTTTTCCATGCAAAAATGTTGTGCCATGCGGCACAGTTAATGTTTTATTATTAAAAAAAAGAAATAAAAAACCTAAAACAGTAACCTCAGCTTCCGGGTGAACTTTGGGAAACGACACTTTCACTGTATCAGTCAAAAACATACCCACAGTAGACCTCACATTCCAAAGATGTCACCTTAACAAAAGAACTCCTCTTTACAACATGTGTCATCTACCTGCATACTCTTAAGTGCAGTCTTCTGAAATATGTGACCTTTTCTACATCATATATATATATATATTTGGAAACATGAATGTTTAAATTGGGATACGTTTGAAACAGAACAGATATGCTTGTTTCTTTTCACCTACAAAAGTCCAGTTTTAATAAGGATCATTTGTAACCAGTACAATAAATGAATGCATGAATGCTGTTAGTGATATACAGAATTACATCGCGTTTTTTTTTTTATGATTATCTTCTCCCTCCGTGGCCGTTCCGTGTGGTTCCTGGTCGCTCCGGGCAGCCAGTTCCTCTCGTCCCTCCAAACCCCAGTGTCCCGCTCCGCCTCAGTACTCGGCTCCCACCCAGATTTCGCAGGCGTTCCCTGTCCAGCCGTCCCAGCACTCGCAGTTGCCGCAGTTGCACAGCCCGTTCCCTGCGAGGAGACGTGAGAAGAAAAGCTGTGAATTAAAGGAGCTGTGCCATCATGCCTGACCTTTAACAAGGTTCCTCTTTTCACACCCTGGAGTCCCTCGGTGCAGCTCTGGCGGGGGATTGAGGCGAACGACGTTCCGCTCTGGAATAGTTTCAGGTTTTCTACGGCATCCGCCCGTACCATAGAAAACCTCAGCTCAGATATCCAAAAATCGCAACTGTCTTTCTTCCTTCCTCTGGTGCTAGGGTTGTTAAACATACATGCACAATACAAAAAAATGTATTGAAAAGAGGTTCAATTCCCATCTCCTGCAATCTTTCCCTAGTTTTTATTCAGATTGCAAAAAAAACCCCACCGATGACATTTGACTATCACATTGGTTGATATGGCACATTCTGACTTTTTTTCTTTAAGAATGAGGATGTGGGGTGTTATCTTCACCCAGAGGACGATAGAACACCTACTCCCAAAGCCCCTCTGCCATCTTACTGAGCTGCTGGAGATGCCGCCGGGGGTCAGGAGGACTCCCGCTGGCCTTCTGTCACACAGTTGAAAAGACATATCTACTGCAAAAACGTCTCTGTGGGGGAGGAGTGGGAGGAGTGGGAGGAACGAAAAGGAGTGATGGATGATGATGAGGATATAACAATGGGAGTGAGGTGAAAGGAGCCGAAGGCAGCGGGGATGGGTAAGTGTAGGTGAGCCAAAGAACAAGGGGAGCGGGAGAAGGATTGTTCGGACAAGGGGACGGAGGTGGGCGGGTCAGCTCGGCGCTCGCTCTTGGTCTGCTGAATCCAGATAGAGCAGACCTTCCTCTCATTGAACGACGAGGCAGGACATGTCCAACATCCTCCCCATTGTCGACAAATCCCACGAGGAGAGCGACCTGAACCAAAAGTGTCGGTCACAAAGTATTTTTCAACTTTCCGACCCATCTATGGCAATTGGCCACAGGCCCATTTCTTTTTTTCTGCCGTAGGAGCAGGTTGCAAACGTACAGTTTCAAAATAAAACAGCTGGGCATTGCAAATTTAACCAACACGACTGAAACGGAAGTAAACGGTGCATTAATTGCAGACTCTGTGCGGATCAAAGCTCCTGCGACAATAAACGCGCACTTTAATGAATAAAAATATTCTCACTGGAGTGAGAGAGGAGGCTGAGTTCAGGGTTCATGCTCTCCCCTGTGTGAACTTCGGCTTTTGGAGAATCAATGCTGGGTACCATCGAGAATACACACAAACAAACTGTTGAACGTAACCCAGATCAACTCAATGTTGCATGGCGACTAAGGTTATAGTTTTTTTTCCACGTGCACTTTGACCTTTGCTGCAGACAGACATGTTCAGACGTTGGTTTTTGTTTTTGTTGCCTCTCTCCTGAAAACGTTTGCTGACGTTTTCATATCCAGTGCATGAAATTAACCAGCGAGCGTTCCCGATACACTGGATTTTCCACACCACTCATCAGTTGTATGTGTAATGACAATCCACAGCTCTGAGGGGAACCATGACATCTCTGGATTGGAGAGGATTTATCGGCGATCTTGCGAAGCAAATTTTTGCATCATTAGCATGGAGGGAAAAATTATTGCATCACGGCTGCCTGTTAGAGGAGGAGCAATCATCTGCATAGTCAACCCCCCCTCTGGAATCCCCCTTCCATGTGAAACGCCATTACATTTTCATAATGCGTGTATGGTAATACGGTATATTATGGTAATATGGTCATTTTCACATACATACTCCAGTCAGTGATATGGTAATCAGGAAGATTTAACAGACATTAGCCATATATTTTCTTTGTTTCCTCGGTGCTCCACACTATTCTTAAGCCCCGTTTGTCTGATGTGCATTTGTATGTCATTAACGCCGACGTTTGGAGTCGTGAAGTCACGGCGAGGAACACTTCTGAACAGCCGTCCAGATTTTGACGGGCCCCCAGGGCAAAAATAATTATATACTATGTACTGAGATTTCCATTATCAGTGGGAAGACGGCCCCTTTGGATAAACGGCTGATATCTTACTCTATCTTTCATCAGTTACGGAATGTTTTACTGTGGATGCTGGTGATGGAAATAGAAGTTTCAATTATTATATTGCTGCATGGTCCTTTGTGGGTGCTTTGACTCTCTCTCTCTCTCTCATCAGCTCTAAATATCCATGGGCCTGTTGGATTTCATCCCTCTTTTCAAAAGTTTTTTTTTTTTAAATGAATATGCATGTTGTATTTGGGAAGGTTTCTTTTTTCCTGAGGTCTGTTTCAGATCGGGTCCAACATTTTGGACCCTGAAGGCCTCTAAGTGTGTGTGTGTCTTTTCCTCCGCTACCTGTGCAGATGAGGCCGTCGTGTTTGTCGCACTCTCGGTCGTCACACTCGCAGAACTCTCCAGACACCCAGGAGTCTTGGGGAGAGCAGATACATTGGCCACAGTGACAGGAACCTGCAACACACACACACACACGCTCAGAAAACTGTTAATTAACACCACAATTCCCCCCCCCCCCCCCCCTCCCCCCCCCCCCCCAGTCCAGCTCAAGAACATTTTGACAGTGTACAGCTTTTATTTTCATTTTTCACACCATTCCCTTGAGACCTGTGTTTTTTTTTCCTTTCTTTTTCTTTCAATAAATGCTGTTTGTATTATTTCCTGAAAATTGGATATGAGCTCTTCCTCGGGGAAACAACTGCTAATGTACTTCTTCGCCACCGGGAAACGAATCCACCCACACCTTAAACTTCACCAGCCCATCACTGTCTAGTTCTCTCACTCTCAAGGGCAGCAGCGGGATAATAACACATTAGGGATCGGTGGACGGAAACAAATCAGTGTTTTGGTTTTTTTGTGTGTGTTCTTCTTTCCAAAGCTCCCACCCTGTGGTCCGGCACCTGTGTGTTCAATCTCCACAATTTCCATCGCCACTGAGAGAGGTGGAGGCGGATGGAGTGAGGAGCAGGAGAAGATGGGGATCAGAGATAAGAGAAAGGCGAGACAAAGGGAGGAGCTGAGGGGAAGAAACAGACTTTTCTGTTGTGTCTAAATGTAGAGCTGCAAACTATTCTTTTTTTCATTACCAATTATCTTTTCTATTGATTGATCAGTTGCGTTGTCTGCACGCGGTGACACCTTCAGATTGTGGCTTTTGTTATTAGACCAAATGACCCTACTTTAACCAATAAGAAATATTCCTCCTTACAGAAGACTAACTTTGTTTTGGTAGTGCATTACTTGCACCTAATACAGTATTCATAATTAGGAGAAAAAAAGTTTGTGCTCATGCATATAGTACATGACTGCGCGGTGTCTGGGTGAAACATGACAACATTAAGGGAGCTAAGAGATAATACTGCCCAGATTGTTATTTTAATCACAACGGAAAAAAGTAATTAGGTTACGGCCGAGCAAAACAGCTCGAAAATTTGACGATAATCTCGCACGATCTGTTGTAGAGCATACAGGTTTAATTGCTCGCTACTAAAAGCAGTAGGGAATTGCAGAAAATGTAAGACTATATCAGCGACACAGATGAGATAAGGATTAAGCTCGCTGTGCAAGATTAATGCATGTGGAGGTTTTTCGTTGAGCTGTTCTCCAGGTAAGTTTGTGCACATGAGATTAGTAAAATATTTAATCTATTTTATTCTGATAACGGCAACAGGTTTTTACATAAAGGGCAGGTGTTAGTTTTATTTCTTCTTTTAATTACTTTTTTTGACCTTTTTTGTCTTCACCCGATGGCCAGAACTTATCTCAGCCATAAATTAGCCAGTGGACATTGCAGTTATGTACTGTAGCGTTCATTATGAATATATTCCACCAGGGTGCTAGAGAAAGGAAATCATTTAGAAATGGTGAATGAACTTGATGATTTTACTAAACAAAGGTTTAATTAACTGAGATTCACTGACTTGTTGTCACATATTGCATTTGGGTTTTTTGGCTATAGGGGGATGTCCATTGAACGACCATGGGGGAAAAAAATATATCAATGTGTAGCTCAAAATGATTTGAGCAAGATTACGGAAACGAAAGCCAAAAAAATTGTGATGCTGAGTTTGGTGAGATGGCGTGAGATGGTGACTTAAACTAGCAGGTAGAATTGCTCCATTTCTGTGAGAACTTCTAAAGAGAAAACCTCCTGTGATATGATGCAGATAAAGGACATTAAAAAAATCAGGGAAAGGGCATAAAGCCTCAGACGAGAGCTATTAATCACAAACATAAAATATAACTAGGGTCCCTTAATGACACGCAAGAAAAATATTTTTTATTATGAAATGCATTTCTGCAGAGGTGCATGAGGGAGTCGGCGGCTGCAACGATTTCACCTTTCATCCCGGACATTTGGATGAATGTTTTTTCAGATAAATGCATCTGCAATCTTGACTTCCGAATGGTGACTTTTGTGAAAACCTTTCCTCAGCAGCCTTTGACGAAAAAAAAAAAAAAAAGACGTCGTTCACCTTTTCCGCTGCAAACGACTCCGTCCGACGTCTCACAGAGCTCCTTGCTCTGGGCGTCGCTCACGTCGCAGGACCTGGGGAACTGGCACACCTTCCCGAACCAGCCGTCCTTGCAGATGCAGCGTCCACACGAACAGTAGCCGTGACCTGGTGGCGGAGGGCAGAAGGGGCCTTCGCTTAGAGCAGACGGCATATGGCCCACGAGGAAAGAGCGCGAACTAAAGAAAAAATGCAATCATCCTCGGATGCAGTGAAAAGTCAAGGGAGATGCAAACCGCAGGGCAAAAGAAACCGAGATGGCAGTGGAGCACATGAACAGGGGATGTTGACAGTGCAGACATTGAACCCTGACACTAATAGGCACTACAAGGAGACGGAGCTGTGGGAAGATGAGAGATGCGGGCAGGCGCATGGTACACGGGACATGAAAGGAACTGCCGTCGCCGGCCCTGTCCCGTCCTTGATCCATCGCCGGCACTTCAGAGAGGGATGGATAAAACAAAGCCGGGCAAAGGCAGACACGGGAACAGTCGTTTGCTACGCGGGTTCCTTAAGAAGCTGACAGCAAACGCCGCGGCTTCTAACAAGCACCACGACAATTCTGCCCACCGCCTCATCTCCGGCAGGCCCCTCGGAGCCTCGGCTCCTATACTATCACGTCGCGAGTAGAGGCATTGGCGTCATCGGTTGACCCGTGACGTTCACATCTGGTAAGAGATGCCAGTTTTGAAAAGCAGGCTAATGAGCAGAGGCCTTCTTAATTTTTTTACCATCGTTTCCGTCACTGTAAATCCATATACTGATGCTGCTGCAATCTGTTTGATGCAGAGGTGTATCGATTCAGTCAAACAGCGACACGGCACGACAACGTATCACATTTGGCGCTGATGTATAACATACAGTTAGTATTTCCAGGGGGACGCATCTTCTGATCAATGCAGGTTTAGGTATTTTTTTTCCCCCCTAAAGTTCCTTAAATTTGGCATGTTGAGAGACATGCTTACTTGCTCTCTTGGCAAAAGTTGGGTTTGAAAAGTAATGAGCATCCTCCTATTTGTATCATTGCAAAGCTATGTTACATGTTGTACATATCCTGCTGTCAGACGTGCACTGAGGTCCGGACATTCTCTTGAACGTCTATGGTCCTATGTGAGAACGTGAATGTTCCCAAATCTTGCTCCAGACCTTTTCCAAGTACCTTTCCTGCCAGCCTATTCCTATTAGGATTTCCGGAAAATGTCCAATTCGGGGATACGGCAGGAAAATCTCTGGAAGATTCACAGCCAACGAGTCGGCGCTGGATGTTTTTCCGGAAAAATTCCCCTGCCGTCGTGAACTCGTCTGAATTTTCCTGCTGCGGCCTTCATATGTGAAAAAAAACAAATCACTGCAAATTGTCCCGACCCAATTTCCCGCATATTTTCCGTAGTTCATGTCTGAATACAGCTGTGCGGACACGAGAGGAGTATTGGCATATTTTCATCTAGCAATCATGGGTGTGTGTGTGTGTGTGTGTGCATGTTGTATGTGTGCATGTATGGTGTATGTGTGCATGTATGGTGTGTGTGCATGTTGTATGTGTGTATGTATGGTGTGTGTGTGTGTGTGCATGTTGTATGTGTGCATGTATGGTGTGTGTGTGTGTGTTTGTGTGTGTGTGTGTGTGTGTGCGTGCATGTTGTATGTGTGCATGTATGGTGTGTGTGTGTGTGCATGTTGTATGTGGGCATGTATGGTGTGTGTGTGCATGTATGGTGTGTGTGCATGTTGTATGTGTGCATGTATGGTGTGTGTGTGTGTGTGCATGTTGTATGTGTGCATGTATGGTGTGTGTGTGTGTGTGTGTGTGTGTGTGTGTGTGTGTGTGTGTGTGTGCGTGCATGTTGTATGTGTGCATGTATGGTGTGTGTGTGTGTGCATGTTGTATGTGGGCATGTATGGTGTGTGTGTGCATGTATGGTGTGTGTGCATGTTGTATGTGTGCATGTATGGTGTGTGTGTGTGTGTGCATGTTGTATGTGTGCATGTATGGTGTGTGTGTGTGTGCATGTTGTATGTGTGCATGTGTGGTGTGTGTGCGTGCGTGCGGCGGGAGGTTATAAATGGAGTGGAGTGGCAGCTATGACAGGCCATGCACGGCTGCCTCAATCAGCCAGCCTGGGAGAGCGGTTAATTGCTTTGGAGGGAAAGGCAACCGGGGCCCTCATTCAATTAGTCTGCACCTGCCATTCACCGAGCACGTGTCGTGTTCCACCGTAGCGTTTGGACGTGGACTGTGCAGAGGAGATGCTGGTGAATTTAGGTATTTGACTTGACCTGGCAAACATCTGTAGAGGAGGCGCAGCCCCTTAGCTGGACCCCTGCTTGAATCTGAGCTCTTAAAAGCATCCTTCATACGACTGTCCGGTCATTTGGAAGCCTGCTGAGGGCAAGCGTACCCGGCACCTCATCCTCCTCACCGATGTCGACGTCATGAAAAGCAAACTGTAAAAAACTGGTGCTGCGACGGACAATTTCTCAAATCCATCTGTACATGTTTTTCGTGTCTAATCCGATCCGGAATACGAGAGTACGAGTGGACAAAAGGTCAACAGCAGCGACAGAAGAAAAAAAGAGAGAAAAACACTTGAGAGCCGAGTGTGGACTGAGCTCATCGACAAGCTGGTTAACAGTGAAGGACTGAATTATGTGCCCGGGGCCCCTGCGTCATTTATCACTTATCATCTCTCAGCAGTCTGCAGCGAGGCCTTAAACACCCGGGGGCAGTCACTGTATCCTGGACAAGGGGAGTTTCCCGGCGGCTCCCGCACCCCAAAGTTTGCTTTCGTCCTAACCTCCTCACTCGAGAGTCTCTCTCGGTTCCTCAAAACCCCCAAATAACCGAGAATATAGACCTAATTGTCAGCCGGACAGCATGTTTGTGTGCGTCCGTGCACGTGCGCTGTTTGTGTGTCTCTCCCCCGGAAGCCTCATGAAGAATCGTCTCTGGACGGCCCAGCGCCCACTGAGCCCCGGTAATCCATTCACATGAATACTGCACAACCCCCCCCCCTTAGAGGCGGAATTTACCCTCGGATGCTGCAATGCACCACTGATACAAAATACCACACAGGCCCCCTAAACGGCGTCCGAAAGCCCCACTCGGAGGGAGGCCCTCGAACGCAGCTGCCGGGTGAAGGGAACGAGCAGATCTCATTGTCAGTTTAAGAACAAGTTCTGTAACAGTTTGAGCATTTGTACACATGTCAACGAGCTCAATAGACGAGAGAGTAGTACAGTCTCTCCGCTGCTTGATGCACCTGTGCAGGGAGTGCCAGAAGAATTATTTAAATCCTTTGGATCAAGGCTCATGTTTTGCCGGCTTCACGTCAACCCGTTGTTCTCGCCGCAGAAGAACGTTCCTCCTCAAACAGACGCCGCAAAGGCTCGGAGCAGTCTCTCTCAAAGTCGGGGGGTTGAGAGGGGTTTTTTTTTTCAGGGGGATATCAAAGAGAGCAGATGGGATCACGCTGCACTGATCTCCAAATTCAGCTTCTGCTCCTCTAAAAATTATCAAAGAGGGCGAGTGTGTGCGTGTGTGTGAGTGTGTGTGTGTGTACACACACGCCGTGCATAATGTCTGCAGCTTTAGTGGTAAGTGTGTCAGTAGATGCCGAAGTGGATTGGATTCGCAGGTGTTTCCTGTCACGGCTCAGGATCCGAAAGAGACTCGAATGCAAGACTCCGAGACAGAGATTCGAGTTCGAAACGGTTCAGCTTCATTCAGGCTCAGGAGACAAAGGCGGGCGAGGGACAGGCAATAATCAATGTCAGGGCATTCATGGGGCAGAGATGGGGCAGGCAGGCAGACCAGAGAGCTACAAATTAAAGTGCTTCTAGAAAGTGTACTTCTTCTAAAACTTACGTATTAAATATAAGAAGTGTTTTCCTCCAAGTAGAGCAAAGGAAACCATCTGTACATGACTGAGCGGGGCCACTGGTGAAGTTCCTCCGCACGTTAAAGAAACACTTGTATGTGCCACGACGGAGCAAGTCTCCTTTCTAGAGTCGTCCTTGCATGACGCCAGATGTGTGAGTGAACATAACCTTTCTTCTCTACTTCTCTGTACAGCTCAAGTGATACGTTTAAATGTGCAAATTAGACATCATCTGATGAAATATGCGCCCTTTTTTTAACGGAGGTTATTTTCAATGTCTTCCTGTTTTATCGCTCCACAAATCAGCAAAATACTGTCAACCAGGTTTTCAGCAGTCTAATCTTATATAAATCAGGCCACGAGTGGAATTTGAACAAACCTTCAGAATACAGATGAGGAATCAAACTGGAAAGTTGGACTGGTGCTTCGTGTGGCGATATATATATAGACCCAGACAGACGATATCTTCTGACACAATTAACCTACGTTTTTTGTGGGGTGTTCTTTCCAATCTCATAACTGACCGATGCATGAAAAGTTTTTGCCTGTATTGCCTCACCATGTTCTGTCAGTTCCCTCGGTTCCTCGCACAACTTTCACCGTCCTGGACTCAAAAATTATTGTTGTTTGTGTTTGTGTGTGTGTGTGTGCGTGCGTGCGTGCGCGCGCTCTTACCTCCACAGACCTCTCCGCTGATGTCCTCGCACTGACGGTCGTCGCACTCACAGTTTTTGCCATGAACACGACTGTCCCCAGGTGGATGGCAAGTACACTGTCCGCACAGGCACTGACCTAAAAAACAGAAAAAGGGCGGAGGCGTTTTTCTCCCATCCCAGCAGTGTTGTTTGTGCTTTTATAAAGGCTGTTCAGGGCGAAATAATCTCGCCTTTCCTATAGTTTCCTACAGTTTTTACTTCAACCGCTGAGACAGGAGAGTGAAAATGGAATACGCCTATACAGTAGATGAATTCAATAGCAGATTTCAAGCACGACCTAATCTGCCCGGCAACATTCCTTCCGGCCACATGGCAAAATCGCATATGTTTAATTACTCACTCTTCTTAACATTAACATAGGCACACTCAAACACACACACCGGACACACACACACACACACACACACACACACACACACACACACACACACACACAGTTCCCTCCTCAAGACATTGCCATCCCACTTCAATCAGGGAGCCGCCAGTGAAGAGGGCCACGGGGACACTTAAGTAAGTGAGCATGCTGGCTAATGGTGAAACTCATTGGCGAAAACATCATCTCTTCTGAACCATCCCTGGAGGTGAGCGGCGTACATGGTCGTTGATCATGTAACCAGGCTGCTCTGAGTTATTAATCGTGGGTGGAGCGTATATATAGATATGTTTTCCAAATTGCTTGTTTCAAACATCATTTTTTATCTTGTTTACGTTGCTTCAAATCATTCCCGTATTAAACTGTACGGTAACCGAGTCATCTGTCCCTCTTTAATAATATCGTGATAATATGTGAGTAGGGGCTGCACGGTGGTGCAGTGGTTAGCGCTGTCCAAGAAGGTTCTGGGTTCGAGTCCCGGTTCAAACCAACCAGGCCCTTTACATGTTCTCCCCGTGTATGCGTGGGTTCTCTCCGGGTTCTCCAGCTTCCTCCCACAGTCCAAAGACATGCAGAATGGGGTTAGGTTCATTGGAGACTCTAAATTGATCGTAGGTGTGAACGTGAGAGTCAATGGTTGTCCGTCTCTGCGATAGGCTGGCGACCTGTACCCGGCCTCTCGCCCAATGTCAGCTGGGAGTGGCTCCCGGCGAACACCCTTAAGTGGATAAAGCGGTACACGATGGACGGATGGATGGAATGTATGAGGCATTGCCATGAAATGGGCACTTGTCTCGTCCGCTCTGTTTGATGAAAAAAGGACACACGCAGACATTTTTGTTTGAATGTTCCTACTCCGTGTTGCTGCAGACACCCTGAAGGGCTGCAGAGAGGTAAGCTGCCGCCACGGCACCATGAAAGATAATTGCACAAGGGCAATTTCCAAGCTCGGTGAAGACAGATGGTTAAAACACATCACATTGAGTGCCAATCCTTCTCTTTCCTCCTGTTTTTTTTTTTTTATTGAGTGGGGTAAGTCCCCCCCCCCCCCCCCCCCCACAACAAAAAATAAATAAATAAATCCATTCATCCACTCTAAATGTTTTCCCTGATTGTAGCCCTGCAGGGCGCATTTTGTGTTTAGTGCCACTAAATAACACCTAGAGATATCCATAATGCATGTGTGCCGGCGTGTTTTTGAACTTCTGATGACTCACTGAGTGGAATTAGCCTCAATAAATAAAACAGGGACAGGAGTTTTTACGAGGCAGCCACTTGACTGACAGCTTCATTTAATATGTTGTCCATGTCACATCACTGTCACTTCTTATGACAGAGAGAGAGAGAGAGAGAGACACCTCTTTCCTGCTCTCTTCCTCCAGCTCTGGGGAGTCAGTTGCCCCAGCAACCGGTGATGTCACAGCACCCTGCCTTATTGATTATCTCCGTGGCAGTCGAACGGTCCACACCAGTGAACGTGTGTGTGTGTGTGTTTTTGTGCACGTTGATGCGTGTCATCCTGTCTGAGGTGCGCTGTATAAAAAGCGTTGGACACGGATGCGGGGACGAGTTTGGCTCTATATGTTTTCGTAAAACCGAGCACAGATGAATTGGCAAACACTGGTCAGGTAAAGGGCGGCGTGGTATAAACGAGATGTCCAACCGTAGTCATGGTGCAGCCAGCGCGGCCAAACTGGTCAGGGGCTGAAGCTGGATGAATCCATTATTAAATGGGTGACTATTTAATCAGCGGGTGGTTGGGTCAGATTCCTTAAAGGGCTGGAAGGAAAGTCCAGGACAGCTTCTCTGGTAGAATCCCAATGCAACTCCCAAACATAGGAATGATGTTTTTTTAAAAATTGAATTGCAGGTTATTCCTCTCACAAAATAATAGATCGGCCGTCAATGTGACTTGATTCAGAGACGCACTGAAACAGTGTTTTAAATGGGCATTTAAACGAGGCCCTACGTGACTTTCCAGTGTCACATTTGTCACATTTTCCGTAAAGTGGCCAAAATATTTACCATGGTTGTGATGTTCTTCTCACCATCGAGCTGTGAAACTAACACACACTCATGCAACTAAGGTGACACCATCATAAGCGGACAGCTCTAACTGTGTTTCTATAAGAAAATGGACATATGGCTTTTCTAGTCTTAGTGCCCACTCAAAGCACCTTATATACGTATGTGTTAAAAAGCTAATGTGGTCTTCTCTCTATCTAGTTTAGAGCAAAATTAGTTCAGAAGTTTTTGTGCAAGCCTGTTGACAAGGAAGCAAACAAACCAACAGACACGGGGTGAAAACATAACCTCCTGGACAGAGATAGAAATGCCGTTGGATTGCTCCAACTCCGGATGAAAATGGAGCTCTTTGAATAAAAGAGAAGATTTCAAAGTGCAGTATATAGTGAAGGATTCCTTTAGCTAATTTGCCCACTTCTTACCATTCCACATGAAAATGTGCCCCATTATTGAAGCTAAAGACATTTAACTCCCATTTGAATGGGTCTTTAACCCAGATGACGTACCAAGATTCAGAATAGCTGCAGCTTCTGCTGTCCCATTATGACTGTTCTTCACGTTCCTTTTTGAATTTTGTGCAACAATAAATCACCGGTCTGTCCCCGAATTGTCGGACTATATGGTAATACCAAAATGGACGAGCTTTAAAATATGAACCATCCCCGCGGTTGACGTCTATCACAGGCCACCCCTCAGAGAGCAGAGAGTGGAGTCCCAGCGAATCAGCAGAAAAAAAGATGTTGAAAGCAGGTGTTTCCTCGAGGAAATACCACAGTCTGAAGAATGTGCTGTCCGCGAGACGCCTTGCCTCCACCACCCCTCAGGAAGAGAAGCTCCGAAGCTGTTGTTTCACATTTCAAGGCTTTTCCGCTCAAGCTGCCATCTGTACCAGCCGCATTCATCCATGCCTAAGTGATTTTCTGCGTCTGTCTCCTTCGGTTTCTCTCCCCTTCTCTCTCACTCGCCCACCCTGCTTCCTGTCTCCCTTCGTCGTGTTTCCAACAGACCTTCTCCTTCTCCCTTTCTCCCCGCAGATCTATTGCCATTCAGCGAAACCTTGCTATGAACTCTCCGTCGAAATCATAATGTTTCCCACTGCTGTGACCCAATCAAACACTGAATCAAATGGGTATCCCTGGTAAAGGTAAGTTAAGCTCAGGTGCCTGAAATGGTGCCTCCCAATGTCATATATTTCAAACTAAAATTGTCCTAATCAGAACTGTATCATCTACAAGATGAGATAAGATATGATAAGATACGAGATTCCTTTATTTGTCCCACAAGGGAAATTAGGGTGTTAACAGCAGCAAATTGGATAGCAGATCAATATCCATCCAAAAACACAGTAAACCAAAAGAGCAACAAAATATGCACAGAAGCAATGTAGATCTTTAACTGGCCCTGAACGGACAGGCACGGCTGAAAAAACAAATGCAATTTATTAAAGGGGAGAATTTATGAATCCCATTAATTGTCCTGGTGCACGTCGTAATTTAAAGTTTCATTCGGTTGCAGCAATTGGAGGTAATTTGAAGGTGCTGCAGCAGGAATTAAAGCTAATTAACTCTCTCGGCACAAGTTAATCTTTGCAGTTTCATTATGCGTGAGGGGGGAGCGCCACGCTCGCTCACCCCTGTTGCTCTGGAATTGGTTTGAGGCCACCGAGAACAACGTCCGGCGCGGTACAGGCACCGTACGTAACGAGTAGTTGGTGTATTCGTAGGGATATCGAATTGGTGCTACTCTGAGAACGCGCTGTTGGCCAAAGGTGATGTTGACTTGTTAATGCAATTTGCCCAGTGGTTTCGGGTGCCCAATCTAATCTGCAGCTCTCTCAGCAATGGGTGGGGGGGGATATTAATGCCCAGTGCAACGACAGACAGTAGGCTACGGTCCACACATCCTCTCCTCTCGTTCGGAACAAAGCAGCGGTTGAAAGGTTGCGGACTCCCCAGTGATTACCCTCCGTAGTCGAATGGAACAGGAAATCAATGCTTCACACTAACCCCTGGTAAAACCGCGGAGCCCTGAAACCCGGGCAGGTTTGTTGTATATGTTGAATCACTATGGGACCTTACAGAAGAACAACAGACTTAATCATCCCGTTGTCCTCTCACCCCCAAGTACAAAATCACAGGTATTCCCCAGAAAACTGACAATGTTAAGGGCGAGTGGAGCTACATTGAACAATGGCCCATACAGCAGAGAAAAGCTGATTGATGAAGCCGGCTGCATCAGGGCAGAATACAGGTACAAGAGATACAGTACCTCACAATGCAACATTGTGGAACAATGCAGGTTGTCAGTCAGTTTGAGGACAATGAGATAATGACCATTGTGCATTGTTAACTCCGGTTGAAGGCAGGGGCGGACTGGCCATCTGGACGTTCTGGAGAAGTCCAGGGTTAAAATACCCTGGTTAGAACGCACTGACTGGTATTGGGAAGGGGCGACTTAAATCTTGCATGTTTCGTCTTGTTGAGCGGTGGTCTGCCAGTCGAGTGCTGTGCTGCGCAGCGTGTAAACCTCACCTGCCAACACGTTAGAACCCGTGGTTACAGCGGTGGCTAACTCTGATTTTCAAGGTGAACGCACATGACATGTTTGTGAAAGTTGAATTCCTTCAACCCCCAACCCAGTTTGCAGGCCAGTCTGATGCAACCATGTGTCTTCCAGTCAATATGGCTTCTTGTGTTATTTCATTTTTTTTTATTTTCTAAAGCACTGCTTTGCACCTGGGTGGCCTATACAGGTGGTACTGCACATGCTGTACATCTATATTGGCAGAGTAACACATGACCTGTCCTTGGTAACATAACACATGCCACATTCAGAGGCAGGTTATGCTGCTTTTCCATTTTCCTGTGATCACTCCACCAGGCTGTCCACTTAAAAAAAAACAAAATACTTCAGCGTCCCACCACAGCATGATTTTTCTTGATTCACTATGAAAAACAAACTCAAACTCTTTCATGGAGCACAAAATGTATAGGCCCTCCCAATCTTTTCCAAATCTTACTAACTAAAAATGTAACTGAAATAGTTTTGGTCCTTTCAATTGAGGCAATTTGTGTCTGTGCTACTCTTTTTCTGAGCTCCGTTTGCTGGATTAAAGAAAGCAAAATAAAGAACAAATCACATTTTTGTATCGGAAACAGATGACAGTCTATGATCCTGGTATACAAAACCAATGTTTCAATATAGAAATGTTTTGAATGGTAACACATATGCCCCTACAGGATACAACCAGGACCTTTGTTTTGTTAGCACAGGTTCCCAGCTCGGCATCTGAACGTCACACTAGTATTAAGCCTATAACATTTTGGCGGCTCCAAGAAAACAGCCCTCCCCTGTTCAGAAGGGCCGCTAATGAAGCATTCAGTTCACCCTAATAAATCTAAACACATCGACCCATAGCTTGTACTGCTGAGAGAGATGTTCCATGGCTCTCATTGCTGTGTTGATCTCACACACACACAGAAACATGCACGCATATATATACTGTATATATATATATATATTGTACAAAACCAACAAGAAATAACACACATACATTAATGCATAGGATCGGTAGGACACAAATGCCCTGAGTCGTTGCTGTTCACCTCATGACTTAGTGGAAGCTACAGTACTATCACATTGGGCAACCTTGAGCCCTTGAGGATGGATTAAGAGATGGCCTGGAAATGGCCTATTTTACACCAAGAGGTGAGCGCGGAGTACAGGTCCTGCTGCCGTAACCATGGCAACTGGAATCAAATGGGAAGAGCGGGTTACCTCGTCCGAAGCAGGGCAGATTGGACGTTCCTCGACACTTCTTCAGACTGCTCTCCAGAGACAGGGCGCAGGAGAGAGGATGCTCACACTTCCTCCCGGCCCGCCCCTCCTTGCAGTCACACCTGCCGCAGTTACACTGGCCGTGTCCTGCCGCGGAAACAAGAGGAGGAGGTGGAGGGGAAGAAGAAGAGAAAAAAGAGAATTGGTGGGTTCGAACAGGAAAGAATTCGAATGAACGGACTCAGAAGGGGAATACAAGAGGACACAGGGGCCCGGGTGGAGAGCTGGATGGGTTATGGGGCGGATGAAAACAAGGGCAAATGGGTAGAGAAGAGCAAGGGAGGCGGTAACATTAACAAGGGGCAGGACAGGCAAGGAAGTGGATATGGGGGAGTTTGTTTTCTTCAGAACAATGGCTGAACAGACAGGATTATCAGCAATGATGTTTTTTTGACAGGGAGTGAGAGATAGAGAGAAACTGATGGGAGAATAATGAAAGACGAGATTCAAAAACAAGGAACTTTGAACATGGCATGCGAACAATTGACACGAAGGTGTGCATCAGAGAACTGTTGGCCGTGTATATTAAGTGTGTGCCAGGTTGGTACAGAAATTATTAGTTTAATGAATGGCCGGCACAGTGGTATAGCATCCATCACGTTCAGGTCATTAGTTCTTTAGCGGAACAGTGAAAAGGTCATTCCCAACCCCCCCAAAAAAGTGTTTGCTAGGTGGAAGGAACTGCACTTAAAAAATAGATTGACGTTTTGGAGGAAATTCTTCCCCTCGGGATGGATAAAATATCACCCCCCTCCTTAGATATTCTAAGGAGCAGGGGGGGGTGGGAAGGGCGTACAGAAATAAAAGCACGTCCTGGAGACCATTGAAAGTGCAGTCATGGCTCTCTCCCCATTTATTTAGATAGGAGCACGGTCGAATCATGGCAGTTGTGGCAGCTGTCACTCGGTAGCAGCTCGCTGGTTCTTATTCTACCTAAGGTGACCTGTAGCTAATCTGGCTCCACTCACGCATTTAGCACCAAAGGGAGTGGTTCCGAGCTCGTCCAACTCTAGACAAGAAAAGCAAATTAACCCCCCCCCCCCCCCCCCAAAAAAAAAAACAAAACGTCAAACTCTCGGTTTCATGGTTTTGTTTGTTGTCGTCCGGCGACAGGACGCTGACCTGAGCAGAAGTCGTCCGTGTATCGGTCGTAGGTCGCGTGACAGTTCCTCTCGTCGCACTCGCAGGTGTCCCCGTGAATGTCTCCCCAGTCACCGGAGGGGTCCACGTCGTAGCAGGTACACTCGCCACACACACAGGTCCCTGACACAACCCCACGGACACATACATTGTGAATGTTACATTGCACTAACTATGCGGACCACAAATGAAGCTGCAGTGATTTTTTTCTGATTCAGATCCGGAAAAAAGGTCAAAATCCAGATGTAGGTGGGGAGGGGGCAAGATGTCTTTCCACTTTAGCTAAGGCAGCAGCCAGCAGGATAAATATTCCCCCTCTCTCTATCTCATTTTTTGCCTTCCTTTATCTATGTATCTGTCTTTCTGTCTGTCTTTTTCTCCTCCGTGTAACGTCTCAGCCGGGGCGTCAGAGTTGAGCTGCAGCCACTGGAAATCCCATCTTTCTCTTATCAGCGGCGACAGAGCGAGGGGGAACCCCAGGGGGTCGGGGGGGGGGGGAGGCCAGCTGGCAAGTCTGTCGGCTCTGGCTGGCGCGCGTCTGGCGTGCGTCTGGCCCCCGGCCCTGGGTTTTTTTTCGCTCTCCCTCGCCACCTCGCAACCCCTGGAGCCCTGGATCTTTGCAGTTGCCGTGCACTCTCGTGTCAGTCACGAATGTCACCGCTGAGCTTCGACGGAGCGACAGCTGTTCGAGTTACCGTCCTGCACGTCCTTAATGCCGTCCCTCTGTGAAAAGGCAGAAACCTCCCTCTCCACGCAGAAGGGAATCGGCCTCATTCTCTACGCGTCCCGTGCAACCGCATTATCTCCGAGTGGGATTGTTTCGATCGAGCATAAATAGATGCACGTATTCAGCCTCGGGCAGCTGTTATCACTTTGACGGCATGCCAGTCAGTGTTTCATAAGCTCGACTGAGGAGGCTAGGTGAACCCAACAGACGGAAGGGCTTGACAGTTTGCTGGAATGAAACTGAGTTATCTACTTGGTGCCGTCAGCCTATTCATTTCAGGCCCCGTGAGCGGGAGACAAAGGTTAGTTTTGAGCGAAATCAAAGAAGACAGATATTACAAAACACGCCGCAGCTCCACGTCTATACAGGATTGAGGAAACCGAATCAACCCTCTATTGTGAAGTCGTCGTCCTTGATCCATCGCCTATAATCACTGGATATTATGTTCACGGTGCCTTAAACGGGAGGATTCATTCACAGCAACAACAAAAAAAAATGCTTGCATTTCTCATGATGGGAAATGAGAATTGTTCTCGTTATAATCAGCGCCAAATTGTGTGTCTTGCGGGAATTGTTTGGCACTTGAACGTGGGGGGGGGGGGGGGGGGGTTGTTGGCACATTCTACCAAGCAAGGGCAAAATATAATATTAAAAAAAAGTCATCCGGCTGTATGGGTTGACAGCCTCTCCTGACAGCTTGCAACACAGATGTGCAGCAGTTCAGTTACCCCAATGAAAAAGATCGAATGTCACTATCATAAGGGCCGCATGGTTATTAATGTCATTATTTGGCATCAGGCAGGAATCTTAACAGAATCTTTCCCACGCATATTTGCACAGGGTTTCATTTCGTCAAGTTGAATTCCTCTCAGCCAGTGTTACACATGTGAAAGGTTAATATAGTCATGTTTTTTCTGAATTTAAAGATTTTCTGCGAATGCCAGTTTAAGTTTTACTTGAGCAGAGAAAGAAACTCAAGTAACGCTCTGAGACCTGAACGTGCTCCTTCTTTCCACTGCCCAACAATCAGTCCAAAAAAGTGGCTCTATAAAGGAATCAATACGGAATCAGAGTGACAACAAGTGGGCTACGTTTGATGGGAAAAACACCGCCAAGCCGGTAGAGGAAGAAGAAAAAAAAAGTTTTTAAGGAATTTGAGTAACAATATATATATATATATATATATTTGCAAACCGGTTTGCGACATATTTCCTTTGTTCCTTCCTCGTCGGCAAATTTTCTCTGCTAAAGAGGGACACGATGGGCTGTTGCACGGTGGAACACGGGCGACGGTAGTTCGTGCCGCATCACACTCAGCCAGCCCTCTGCCAGTCCACTGTAATCATTTCAAGAGAGCTTTACGAGGAATCCCGCGGGATCACTTGAGCCAGGTTAGCGAAGCTATTCCCCCCCCCCCCCCCCCCCCCCCCCCCGACCGCCTGTCCACCAACCTCTGATGACTTTCGCATATACGTCTAAGGATTTGTATTTTATTTTTGAACTAATGTGACACTGACAGTGTTCTCTTTTTCTCTGCAGTAGGCTTATGTGGTCGCCACACACTTGTCATACATGCTGACTTTAATTTCATATTGAATAACTTCAACAATAATCCACATCCAAATTGATGTTTCACACGCAGGAGGAAACCACATGTTAAAGTGAATATAGAGTTTGTCGGATGATAGCTCGACCCTTTGACCTCTGATCACTTTTGTGATTGTCTCTGCTCTATGCAGGTTATCATACATTTTCAAACACATATTACACTTGTATTATCAAAAGTGTATTTTGCCGTTCCTGTACAGATGACTGGCATTAGGAAAGGAGGATATTTAAGTTTTTGCAATACAAATTTAGAAAAACACGAACACCTGAAGACAACAGGATAACATCTTCAAAACAGAGTAATAACACAAGAACACAATATTACATATGAAAGAACGATGGGGTTCCAATTTAATTTCTCTTCTCTATCAGTGTTTCACTACTTCTGACACCTTGTATACAGATCTTCTTGGCCATACTTAGCATTTTGTGTGTGTAATATTTGGCATATATTTTAACTTATAAAATGATAGTGTAATTGCTAAGAATACTTCAAACATAGAAGAGTCACTTTGAAAAAGAAAAATTGGGCTGTACAGTGGTTTGAAGCAGGTAAACAGACCTCTGTTGCTGCAGATTTTGCCATCTGGAGATGTGCACCGCCGTTTGCTTTCCCATGGGCTGATATCACACTGGTATTCACATTTGTCTCCATGCCAACCGGCGGCACAGTAACAGTTTCCACAGTAACACTGGCCATGGCCTGGAAGCAGATTAGAACACGCAAGCAACAATTGATCAGTTCGCCCCTGTTGGTTGGCGGTGCGGATTAATAGTCGCTAAACATTTCACAGCTTCTGACACATGTAAATGTTCAGGTTGAAGTACCATAGGCAGATCATGAAAATACAACAAATATGGACATTTTTTTTGCTACCCAAGAGGGCGGGTTTCTTTATTCAAATGTCCATGTCTCATATTTTACAAATAACAAAAAAATGCTATAATTTTTCTTTTTTTTTTTTTATGTGCATTTTTTGTTACTTGACAAACGTGAGACAACTGATGTATTTCTCAGAAAGGCCTGACTAGTCCTTTTAATTATTATTATTTATTATTTATTATAGATTATGATGGCAAAAATCACTGGGGCTGAAACAGGACCCAGGCAAAATGTAGAATCTAACCTGTTGATGATCCATATAAAGGACATACATGTTGTATTTAATGTTAGAGCAAGTTAGCCATTAATTCAGTTTGATTATTGTTCCTGTTTCCAAACAGTATCTTTCCAGTTGAATCCAATTAAGTGTCAGACGGTCGCCGACATCACACTAAACTCTGATATCATACCTACCATCTGAAACACAGCTCTCCAACCGTCAGACAGCAAATCAACCAACCCGGGCGGCATTCCTTTTGAGCAGTCATTCAAACAGAGAACTAATCCGGTTGGTACGACGGCGGCTCACACATGAGATCATGAATCAAACCTGACACAGTGACAAGGATGGGCAGCCCTGGAATAATCACGCGTCAAACTAAAGGTTCCAGTTTTGGGGAAGAGTGAGCGTGCGAGACAGTTTGGGGGGGGGGGGGTTGTCGAGGCATACCTCCACACACCTCTCCGGTGTCCTCGTCCAGACACTCGTTGTCGTCACACTCGCAGTAGCGCCCGGTCACCAGACCCCGGTTGTCCTCGTCGTTACACATGCAGCTTCCGCAGTGGCAGGTTCCTGCGGAGGACACCGGCGTTAGACGGGGTGTACTGGAGGCACCGTCTGAGCATCGCGTGCCAACAGATCTGGGCCGGTGTCAAACTGGTGAAGGTGTGTGTGTTTCTGGTGTGTGTTACTGCCGGGGCTTTCCAAATGATGCACTATAGGGACGGAAGGGTAGACCAAGCGCATGCTGCGAATACATTTGCATTTCTACGCCCTCGAACAGGCCACATACTGCACAGTACATGCTTACAGAGACACACACACACACACACACACACACACACACACACAAGCTCACATGCAGACACACCAAACACACGTTGAACCCCTCATTTGGCTGGCGGCGGCGCGGGCCAGCGGTGAGGTTAAGCCCAGGTGGGTGAGGGGCTGTCAGCGTGATGCGGAAAACAGCCTCAGACTTCGCCTCACACCGTGAGCCTTCAGCGTGCCAAAGCTTAATCACGTGTCCCCGAAAGGATAAACACACAAATTGCGCTCGACAAATTATGCTGTGACTTGTGATATTCAAGAGCAAATTCAATTATTAATACTTAACCTTTAAACCGTCAATCCTTGAGAGGATGATCATTCAAGCATGAATTTATTAATCTACCTGTTTTAGGGTATGATAAATTATTCATCCTGAGATATATGTGTGTGTGTGTGTGTGTGTGTGTGTGTGTGTGTGTGTGTGTGTGCAGCAACTCTGGTTGTTTGTTTGATGGATGTTTTTGTTCTTCTTAATGCTTGACTGTGTGTTCATGCAAACCGAGCACACGTGCGTGGCTATATGCTTGTGTGTGTGTGTGTGTGTGTGTGTGTGTGAGAGTGTGGTCGCGTTACCTCGGTTGGAGCAAACCACCCCCTGGGGGTTTTTGCAGAGCTCCTTGCTCTTCTTGGCGGGCAGGTTGCACTCTTCCTGGAACTGGCAGGCGTCTCCGAACCAGCCTTCATCACACTCGCACATCCCACAGTCACAGTAGCCGCGGTCTGAAGGGGAAACACAACGCCCGTTGTCAGTGCTTCAAAATCGCTCCATGCGCACAGGGACACATTTACTTGTTTTGTTTTTTTAAATGAATGCGATGACATTGAACTACCAGGGGGGGCTCAGGGATTGCAGATCCATTTGCCCCCAGACTCTTAATTATCGCAATGGATCCATCATCTTTAATGGATGGGGAAATATGATGCATTTCCATTTACATATAGTACGCAAACAGACTATGTTTCCACTATGATATTTGAAATCCAAACCTCTCTGTTATATACTAGCTTCCCCATCAAATCACTTAGCGAGAGCGATGCCTTGCAAAGTGTTCCAGGGACCGACACAGGCAGCAATATGAACAAAAACAAACAAACAAACAAAAAAAAACAGGGGGAATCATGTGATGCAAATGAGGGCTGTTGACAAGTTATTATGAATGTGGCTCCCATTGCATTTAGCGGGAAAGGGGCCTTGTATGTCACACTCAATCATTCTCCCGACTCGTTCGTCATGTAAATGCGGTGTCCTTTTCAAGGGCTATCCATCAGTCATTACCAACAGGCAAGTCCCCTGTCTCCTCTCATTATCGATACGTCTCCGGGGGGGGGGGGGGGGGGGGGGCGCTCGGGGGGAGAAGAAGAAGAAGATTGTAGAAAGTGCACGTCAAGGAGAGTTGCACCGCAGAGACAGAGTGGGGTAATTGGAAATAAATTCATGAAAAATAAACATCGCAAATATCCTCAAAAGTAATTGTTTTCATGCAAACTCTGAGGCGGTGAGAAGACTGTGCTTTCCGAGGGCTGTCTCGCCAATGCAATTGCATTCTGAATCACACATAGAACACATAGAACCTTTGTCTATAAACACATAAAGAGACTAAAGTGATACAAAGAGAATACAATGTTGCCATATATAGGTATAACTGCTATATCTCACTTGCTGTCTTACTTACTGTAACCCTCTGCACTGTAAACCCCAATCCACCCATGACATAGATTTTATTGATACACACAAATGTTCCCGACTGTCAAAATGACATTACAACTTTATGTTTACTTGACACAAAGAGTTTGAGTTCATTTTACTTCAATTAATAAGGTCGATATATCCCAAGTAATTCGAGGTTAATTGACAACACAAACATTGTGTTTTAATAGCTGAATAAACTACAAAAAAAATGGTTGTAAAAGTACATACTCAATGGTTTTCTGTCCATATGAGCAGTACCAGTACCAGTACCAGTACTTAACCTTAATGTCACTGTACTGCGCTAAACTCAAAGTTTTGTGTGCGAGCTGTTCGCCCTGAACTTTCAAGTTGAGTGAGCGAGTTGGGCTTTTCAGCTAAAAGTTGTTCCCGAGTCATTAGTGACATTTTTCAGCACTCAGCACAGCCTTATGGAGGAAATATGAATACGATTAAAGCCTCACCTTTTTTTTCTAATTTGTCATTTAAGTTTTGCAAATGGGAACTGCCGCACAATAGCTGTAAAAACAGAATTAGATGAAAGTATCTCCGGGCTTCATTTGGTGGACTATTACAAAATCACCGCCGTCCACAATAGACTCCCGTTAATCTCCGCTTGACAATCACGGCGACAAACTCAACTGCCTCTCTTTGTCTGGCAGGCGAAGCTTGAAGTGTGTTGGAGGGCGGCCTGTCTGTCGGCAGTTCATCTCTCCCGGCGCTTCCGCGGCAGTAATTCTCCGTGGCGTGGAGGTGTCGTGGTCCTCCCGGCCCCCGTACACAGGTACGTTCAGTGGGGGGGGTCGGAGAGAGAGAGAGGGGGGGGGGGGGGGGGTGCATCCCGGTGGTGATGGAGCGTTACCATGATTAACCGCCGACAAGGTGAGGATGGTGACTCATCGTGCCGGCTAATTTTGGATTGAATTTACCTTGTTCCCGCTTGATGACTAACAAGGAACAATACCGACGGGGAAGTAAACAAGGTAATAGGTTTGTGTGTGGGACATAATAATTCTGCAATCCTCAGTAATCACTGGAAAAAATGCGTGCGCCCAAAACTAATTTACTCTCACTTGCATTTGAGTGAATCTCGGGGCTATTCTCAGATTTCAGTGCCGTTTCAATCACTTGCAAAACATCAATATGTAGCATATTGCAAATCTAAAAAAAACCTCCCCGAGACTATTTCTATACTCATTTATTACTTGCTCTTGATGTTTCCTCTCCCAATGACGTTTCCCCACTTGCTTTGTCTGGATCACATCCTCCAGAACATGACACCAATTTCCGTGAGTAATTATTCCTGCTTGCTTTTCCTTTCCCTGTGGCCCGTGGACCGTGAAGCGACGGCACGTCAGCTTGTGTTCTGTGGAAAAGATCTAGGAGACACCTGTCTCGGGTAATAACTCCTTCTCTGCACGTGCCGTCCGCAGGACAAAAGGGACTCCCGCTTTCATCCTTTCAGTTTCTACAGTTCCCCGACTAGGAAGTCGGCTGTCAACTTTGGCGAATTCATAACTTTGTAACCTTAAATCTTGAATACTTTTTCATTTTGAACTACTCTGGCCAGGGATCGCAGGTTAATGCTTTTAAATTACAGCCTGCTATGCGCCGTCTAATTCCTCACATTTTACAGTGTAATTTGGTGTAGCAGGGTATGACAAAATGTGATATAAGGGCATAAGGTACCAAGAAAGTTGGAATTTGAAATGAACTGATACTTTAGATTTTATTCTTTTTTCCAATAGGTGCCAAATCTATTATTACATAAGTAGGTGTACACATTTGGGGTACAAGACGTCCATACAGGGGACTTCAGAAGCATGATGTGGTCAAACTGCATTGCACACATCCGCTCCCAGTGGATAGTGACCCATGTGCAACTTTACACGTTTAATACAATACAATATTTTTTGGGCCAAAACTCGCAGATTGTAACCCCCTTAGTGTCTAACTTCACTTCCTATTCCCTTCTACCATGTACATGTGTGCATACATGTATTCCACTCTCTGCACGCCGTCCACTATGGATAATTTATGCTGCTACATGTAAGGGGCCATCGTTTGAAACCA
The DNA here is from genome assembly GCF_022379125.1 of Scophthalmus maximus. NCBI lineage: Eukaryota > Metazoa > Chordata > Actinopteri > Pleuronectiformes > Scophthalmidae > Scophthalmus > Scophthalmus maximus. The sequence continues at coordinate 5,699,140 of NC_061528.1, forward strand.
TTACCGATCGCAGCAACGTGTGATGGAACACGTACTGGGTCAAAACCGTCTTGTGCTAGTGTACTCGGAGAGACTTGAGCGGCCCTCTCTCTCCTTGCAGCCCACACTGGAATCATTAGGTGACTCACCACGCAGGCACACTGCCTAGCAAAGCTCAGACGAGAGAACGAGAGAGAGAGAGAGAGAGAGAGAAAGAGCACATGAAAATATGTACCAGGAAGAAGAAAAAATTACAGAGATGAACAATTTAATGGGCTGTAATGGCTCAAGGACTGCATTCCATGGAGAGCCCTTATTTTCTGTTTTTTAAATTTATTTTATCTCTCTCTCTCTTTTTGTAAATCAACGGTTTATGCGTTGAACCTATTAGTCACTTTGGACAGACTGGCATTGGTGAGGTGTTTCTACCGTGATCGGTGATTTGTTTACATCATCTGGCTTTAATGTGACAGAACGTATTACTGACAGAAAGTTCATGTGGAGGAGTTTGATCTGGAACAGCGATGGCCAATCTGGCTTCCGATGTGTTGCTGACATAAAGGCCACCTCGGGGCGGGGTGGGGGGGGGGGGGGGGGGTCTTCTCTGGCTCTGGCAGCGGGCACAGAGGCGACGGCGGCTGAGCCAGGGAAAGGACAGAGGCTCTGAAAACCCATAGACTGAAATGGGGTGTGTGCGTTCGTATGCACGTGTGTGTGTGTGTGTGTGTGTGTGTGTGTGTGTGTTTTCACTCTCACGCTTGCACTTGCCCATTTAACACGGCTCCTTTGAGATATGGTGAGAAAGGAAACACGCCCCAAAGTCGTAATCCGAATTATGAGGAATCATAAAGTTACAGATTGTTCTGGATCGCAGACTTGCTCCACTCTCTGCCTCCATCCCGGGGGGGGGGGGGGGGGCTTGTGGTAACCGTTACCAGAGATGCAGAGTGAACCACTGACCTGAGTTTCATCAAACGTTTTGCCGCCGTTACCGAGAGGATGAAGACAAATGTCAAATCGTTTTGTTCCAATTTAAAGCTGAGCTCGAAGGCGATCGCTCACTAAGGGGTTCGGCCTCGATATAATGTTCTAATGCTGCTCGGTATTGTCAGAGTAATTACTCACTAAGTTGATTATACAGTGTTTTCTTTCAGCGGGACAATGCAAGCCTGCAGCGCCCTGGGCCCACCCTCTGTGCTTCTGACAGTGGAAAAAAAAGACCCTACCAGTGAATCGCAGAGAAGCACAGCCTGTCCGAAACACACACACGCAGAGGGAAACAGTTTGTTCCGTTCAGCACAGACTGGGAGAGAGAGAGAGAGAGAGAGAGAGGCAGAGAGACAGTTCAGGCACAGGCGAGGGGGGAGAGAGATCACACGTGGCTCTTTCGATTAGGCAAGGAAAAAGAGGGAAAGGCTGCGAAGGCGAGAATCGAATCATGGACGTGCTGTTCATCTGTGAAAATTACACAAGCGCAACAAAACTACGTGAAAAGTTAAATATCATACTTGAGAACATGGGAATTGAGCGACGGTTTGCGTTTCTCTCGCACAAACAGGTTCAAACGGCCAACGGACGGAGAGCAGGCCGAAATGACTGGGAGGTTTTTCAACAGTTGGTGAACAGATGTCTTCGTCCGGGTCGTCATCCCGTTGCTCTGCTACAATATGGGACGTGCCAGAGGAGGGAAAAACATGTGAGTGACGGCGGCAGGGCTTTGTGTGCAGCCTAGAAAAATCAGCACATGATTTAGAGAAAGGGTTGGGATCTACAAATACTAATTCAGTCGCCATGGACTGGATGGTATTCGTGGTCGTTCCAATGTGCACACAATACATCCATGACACGACGGGAGCACCGGTGGTTTATATGTATCTGCCTCTTGTGAAGGTCAAATTTTTTTGAATCGAAAAATGCTGACGGGACGAAAGCTGCAATGGGAGCATATGAGCAGAATTTGATGTGAAACGACAGGCTCACAGGGTCTCTAGTGGGCAGGCGGGCAAAAAGAAAAAGTCCAAATACTCAAATGAACAGCGAACGACAAAGTTGAAGACGCCAGGTTAAACAGGGCAGGTCAACAGAAGAGACGAACTGACTGAGAGGACTGAGGAGCACGGACACTAAATACACAAGGGAGGCCGGGATAATTGGACACCAGTGAAACACAGATTGGTGGGACAGACAATGACAAAGGCGGGAAACTCGACAAAGACAGTTAGTAAAACAAACACTCAAAATTGTTAATATAAAAAAACCCAGAAGTTTTAAAAGTCCAATTTTAAAGCTTGATATTCTCAGTGTTCCTTAATATAAAAAGATAGAAACAAATCAATATCTTCAATGATGGCATATCACTGCAACTAGTGTTCTTGGGGAAATAATGCAATACATAAATAGAAACATAGCCTATCAACCTGTTTTGCTGAGAATACGATGCCAAACAGACCTTTTGAATTTCCTCTTATCGTCCCTAAAAGAGAACAGGGACATTTAATATATCAACTGCTCCCACATGCTTCTATAATGCCTCCATCACAGCATGGATCGGGGGAGAAGGAGCACTCTGGGCTGTTTCCTATATTCATCTTCATGCAGATACATGAACAGAGCTTTCAGTTCAGACAACAGGAAAGACCACGCAAACTTTGGACTGTGGGAGGAAGCCGGAGAACCCGGAGAGAACCCACGCATACACGGGCAGAACATGCAACATGCAAACTCCTCACAGAAAGGCCCTGGTTGGTTTTGAACCCGGGATGCGAACCCAGAACCTCCTTGCTGTGAAGCGAAAGTGCGGACCACTACGCCACCGTGCAGCCCCTGATGAATGCCAATCCAAGGTATGAAAAAAAGAACAACTCAATGCCTGCATGGAAAGCTAATGTTTTTTGGAAAAGAAACACCCCCCCCCCACAGTTTATCCCTTGAGGAGAAAAAAAAAATCAATCCGATCTTATCAGTGGGCAGTTGTGAGAGGCAGAGATAAGGGAGCCGCGGGGAGAGGAACTGGCTGCCTCATCTCAGACAGCAGAGCAGAGCATGCTGCATGGGCCATTGAGCAATGGCAGGGGGGGGGTATTCCTTTCAATATGCTTTGACTGTAATTGTTGGACCCTATATGCACATGGGAATATGACTGTGTGAGAATGTTACATGAATTTGACACCGTGAGATTGGGCCTGATCTTGTTTATGTGTGTGTGCGCGTGTGTGTGTGTGTGTGTGTGTGTGTTGGTGTGCGTGCGTGGACAGTGTGTGTCCGGGTGTGAAAACTCATTCCTCTTGTGATGCATCTCGGTTCCATTTGCAGACCGTGTAAGACCGGTGACTGAAACCCCATTATCCGGCTGAGGCAGGGGCCTTCTCACTCCAGCCCGCTGAACCATAATGAGCTCCACACAGCGGCCAACTTGTCTGCCCAAATAAATCACTCTACCCCTCGTGTGCATGGACACACACACACACACACACACACACACACACACATCTCCATTAGACCTGTAATAGATGCACATATAACTCCATTAAACCCTGACACTCAAAGTCCAGTGACTACAGAGGACGCGAAGGTGAGGATTTTCTTTTCCTTGTATCCACATGCAGGGATGAAACTCTCTAGCGCCTTCCAGCGCTAACGGAAACTGAACATCATAACCTGGAATTTGTTGCAGGGCTGTTGTTATTAAACTGCATTGCGTTTAAGCCAAGTGACAACCCACTGTGACGTCACCCATTGGTTTGCGCACTGCCGTTTTTGAATCTGTGGCACAAATGTTTCTTGTAACAAAAAAATGGGTACATTGAAAGCCTTAAATACATTCAGTAGGTTTTTTGGATGACGCCCTTAAGCTTTCCATTCTTCCAAGCACATGGCTGAGACAGAAACATCAGCTGGAGAGTCCATTTGCCAAGCTTCCCTCGTGTAAAACCCACAGCGAAGCGATCTGCCACATCACTTAGTGACCCGTCACCAACAACCATCCCCAAGTTATTCAAAATATGTGGAGCTGCGTACCTGTGCACGCCTGCAGAGTCACATGATAGAAATTCGCCAATATGCCGATAAAAGAGGACAGACGATGTTATTACATCTTTGAGTCCAAACAATCTGGTATGTGTAAATAGAGTAGTCACCATTGCAAGTTTTCCCACTGTGTGCAGCACAGATCCAGTCGTGGCACTCGCAGCGAGGCCCGTAGAACTTCCCTGGATCGGTGGCCGCGCAGACGCAGCCGCCGCAGTCGCATTTGCCCCTCCCACTGCAGACCTTGCCATCGGGCGTGCGGCAGCGTCGCAGGGACGACTCCGTGGACAGTCTGCACGCGCCACCCACCTGGCTGGGGAAAAAAAAAAGGAGGACAGGTCAGTTGATCTGCAGCTCCGCGAACTTGTGAGGGTCAAGGATCAAGTGCGCTGCCACCTGTGACCGTCTTAAATACATAATAGCACATCTGAGCAGAAGCACCTTTAAAAAGTACCTTTGCACAGATGTGGCGGCAACGTCCTTCTCCACTCATCAGAAACTGCCCACTCAAGGTGTATGGCATGTATATTATGAATACAAGCATTTAATGAATAAACCTTAACCCTTGTTTTTTCTTCCTGTGAACAGTTTCATTGCTTCACTGTCTAATATACATTTGCATGCAGATTTGAGCATTCGAACGATGCTTCATTTGGATATGGCCCGTAGGGTCTTACCAGACCTTTGTCATTACATTCAAAGAAAAAACACACACAGAAGGTTGTGGAATGGTCACAGTTTGGTTAGATTTAGGCACAAAGACTACTTCATGACAGTGTCATGGATAAAGTTAACCGTAATCACTGAATGTGTGAAACTCATGTGTTTTTTCCAGCCATCCATCACATCCTCATGACGTAAACTTCGACGCTCTACATACTACGTCACCTGACTTACCATGATTACATCAGCTATAATTACATCAACAAAAACAACCTTATGGAAACACACACAGACAAAACATAATGTGAACGGTAATGCTCAAGAATCAAATTGCACAGCTTCAACTACGCTTCAGCACATGTTGCTGAGCTTAGTTCTAACTCCACCAGGCCTCCGCGGTGAGATTTGTTTCATTTGGATGCTGTCTGACATTCTTTTTCTCTCTTCCGTCTCTGTCTTGATCTTGGCCAGCTGTCCAGTTTGGGAACAGTAGACACATTTCAAATAATCAACAGAGTCCAAAGAGTTCCTGACACTCACATTACAATCAAATCCAGATTGTGCGTGTGTTTGTGTGTGTGCCATGTGTCACAGTGTGGTTGTACGAGTTCCGTTTCACACGACGGCCTTTTTGGGCTTGACCAAACTCTTGTTTGTTGATCAGGATATCTGTTGATCAGGGTGAGCCCTAGTCCTTAACCATGACAACATGACATCACGTGACTTTCCGGCTCTCCGTCTTAGTCTACCCGTACACTGCTCCGTCTACAGCTCCGGCTTCAGCCGATCTTCATTAGCATTTTTCTACGTCAGCTGCGAGCTTGTGCTGCCTGGGAGGTTTGGTCTCGCAGGAAGATTCAGCCCCAGCAAACATGGGACTTGGCCATGATGGGAAATGCAATCCAGAAGATGACAATGAGGACAACGACGGCGGTAATCTTCCCATTTCAGGCATCACCGTCTCACTCACTGCCCAAACCTGGACGCAGGCGTGAGACGATTTCACCTCCGCGACATGGGAAACTTCGACTTTCATCAGACTTTGGCACCGGGAGCCTTGTCTCTAACTTGTTGGAGGCCTGATTAATAACCAATGCTGACTGCATAAGAAAATACGGGTGTCTAGGACTGAGGAGACACCTGCTTGTCCGTCTCTTTTGGCAATGTGTTTAGAATATCCTGATTGAAGTCGTTTTCAGGCGAGTAAAGGCTGCACCGCGACACCGTAGCCTGAACTTCATCTGTGCATGTCACCCTTTTGTTTTTCACCCAGCACATATTTTTCACGTATGTGTACGTGTGCATTTCACCATCCAGTCTCAAAAAGTACATTTGTTTGCCTGTCAGTCCCTCAGGTGAATCCTTCCTGTGTGACAAGGCTCTGTCAAAGAAGCCATGCGAGCCCACTGAGGAGATTCCCTCAGACTACAGTCCCCATTAGGACAGCTTTGTCGGTGGCACCGGGATTGGAGATGTAAATTGTGCTCTCTCTCTCTCTTGGTTCAGTCGGCCCGTTTTCTTTTTTCATTCAGGGGGATGGAAATAGAAAGTTAACTCAAATCCATCCCTTGTGCATGAACAGGGACCGACTCCCTGCAGTTCTCATCTGAAGTTCGTATCCATTTTAATTCACTGAGGTGTGTGGATAACTATGTTTTGCATATGTTAGCATCACCTTCATCACTGACTGTTTCACACCTACAGTGATGATGATGTTATGATGACAAAGAAGTCAAAAAAAAAGTAGAGATTATTTGGATGTGAATATAGGAAAAAGCGAGGAAAACAGTTTAATCGCTGCAATTCTTATAGGGACTGTTGTTTTCTGTGGTAAAGCATGTGTGCGTCTGCCACTGCTGTCGCTGTACACACAGTGCAAGCGTTACAAAGGCACGGTGCACGTGCTCGGAGTAAACACCCCCTCTGCTGCTGACTTAAGTTTAGGTCGCATGGCAACATTGACGGCTCTGCTGACGGGGGCTCAATCATATTTTGATCAATTCCAGCCACTGACTTCACATCATTTTTACATATATTTTCACACTTGATTCCAGCTTGGTAAAAATTCTCGGGCCTTAATGCTCTAAAACCAATATTTCTTGAGGGGGTTGGGGGAAAATAACTTTGAGTACATAAATAAACATGCATATATAAATGAGGTTTTTGTATTTTCTTCCTTTATAACACAAACCCTTGCTCCAGCCCAGATGCCAATGTGGCTTACTTTTGTACCAAACACTTGACCACCAAGTGTCCAGTCAGCTGTCCAAAGGAAAATCTCCTTTAAGTTTTAGAAAGTACTATGCAACAATAGATATTAAAATCATTTACCCTTTGACGGGTGAAGAAACTACACAAAAAAAGCGAGGTTCAAATATACGGGCATTCCTGAACGTTTTCATATTGCGCTCTCCAAAAAGTCTTTGTCAGCAAAACTCTGCACCTCCCTCTTCCTCCGCGCTCTCTCCAGACTTCTCCCAAATAAACGTGGAAAAAAAACCCCAAAGCTGCGTGGAAACTCACCTCACCGATTGCAACAAGGTGTCCTCCACAGTAGAGAGCAGAATCAGAAACGCCGACACTAACATGGACTGCACCAAAGCCTCAGTGTGCATGTTTAAATCCCACAGAAAAACCTGAAGTAAAGTAGCTTGAAGGAATTTCCCAAGTTCTCTCTCTCTCTCTCCCCCTCCTTAAACAGACAGGACAGGAAGAGAGAGTGAGAGGGAAAAGAAAAGGAGAGAAGGAGAGAAAGAGCAGCAGGCTGGCCTGAACTGGCCCAATCCCTTCAGAGGCCAATAGTCCCCTTTTCCGTACAAGTGCCTTTGATTAGTCTTGACTCGCAGACACAGTCCTGGGCTCAGGAGCTGGAGCGGGGAAAACTGCCAAGATGAAAAGTTAAGTCACCAGTTTGAGATGTAATTAGAAGCAGGCTGCATTTTTTTTCCCCTCCTTCACTCCAAACCCCTTTCGATTTCCAGATGATCTGTCTGTGGTGCTGTAGCTTTTTTGTTTGTATATAATAAAACGTAAAAATAATATGATAGATGATACAATAATACATGAGCCAAAATCATACACTGCAGCTACTCGTGTTGTTTCTCAGAAAAGCACAGGCGTGAATATAAATGGCTAAAGTTCACCATCCAATGCCGTCGTGCATGTCGGCTTTCTGCCAGCGTGACTTCCTGGTACACTTGACTGGATAAGAGCAATTGTTAGTGTTATTATGTCTTCTCCAAATATCAAGCAAAAAATAAAAGGTTGCCGTGAAAAGACCCATGTGTCACATCAACAAACAATGGAGAAATAAGAGAGTTCAAAACAACACGGCAGGAAAAATTACAAACTATTTGAGTCTGATCTGAAAATGAAAGGCAGAAATGTTATTTATGTACATCCGAAAAGACTGTCAGCCATTTAATGACACTCAAGGCATTAAAGTGTTTCAGAGGTGTCACCCAATCAAGATTCAAATTTGTATCCGTTTTGCAAGACGTAAAATGCTACTGTTGTTGTTAGCGGACTTCTAGCCATCCATTTTAGATCCCCTTTGACCAATCAGAGGCTTTGTTACAGACTTGTATGGCCGTCTGCATACCTGACACAACAGTGTGTTCAATGTCATACTAGTTTTTGACAAACTGTAGTCATTGTTTTAAAGTTATCATGGTATAATTATGTTTAGATATCTCTGATATGATTTACGGTGTTGGTTCACTGTAATTGACAAGGGCAAATAATATTTTGAACTTGCAATTCTTGCCTATATCCCTAAGAGCTATCTGCACAATTTATGCTCTTGTAGTGTCGCAGTTTCCTACTGGCCCAGGCCAAAGAAAGTACAAACCTATTTCAACTGCACAGAGCGGGTTGATGCAGCTTTAATCTGTCTGAGGCTCTTCACTGCCCTGTGCTGACCTGACAGCACTGTACTCCCATCAATAATTTATGGACACTTCAGCCGTGGGAATTCATAAGAGAAAAAAAAAGTGTCACTTGTCTATGTTTATGGGAAACAAAAAAAATAGCATGTACAGGTTAAACGTTCACATATTGAGATTTTTTTTGTGATTCATTTTTAAGGAGAGAGAAAATAAAATTATGATTTTTTTTTTTTTTAAATAAATAAATACTGTGGCTGATTTTGCTCATAACTGAATTGGCATTCTGCCAGAAACAATCATCACAATAATACAAAATAAAAAAAAATAAAAAAATGTGAGGACAGAGACTGTTGTGGTGCATCATGGGGGACCTTTCGAGCTGTTACCATGGAGACGGCTGCGCGCCTCCGCTGCACGCGCTGGTGCCGTGTGTGTGTGTGTGGATGTGATTTCAATCTGCGCGCTCCCGCGCTTCTCGCACACGATCCCACAGCGCGCCCGGGAAACAGCTGATGTCATGGACAGGAGGACGAGACGCGGCGGATAAGGGAAATCCTTCCTCTCGTAAGTGACTCGGCGTGTTTTTCTTCGTATCCCTGTGTGTGTGTGAGAGAGAGAGAGAGTGTGTGTGTGTGTGTGTGTGTGAGTGTGTGTGTGTGACTGGACGTCCAGCTGTTGTGCTTCAAGGATGCGACCGATGCTCGGCGCAGCTGCGCGCTAGCATGTCGCTGCTCCAGGAAGTGGAGACATCGTCCGCCGGACAAGGCCCCTCGATCGACTGTCGTCGTGTGCCCGCGAGGGGCGTCACGTGGACAGGTCGTCGCGTAACGCGTGAGCCCCTCCCCCCCCCAGACCGTCGCAGGTGCCCTCCCGCATGTTTTTCCGCACAAGCCCCGTGTTTACCTCGTGGTTCTGGGCCGAAGTATTAGCGCCTTAGCTCCCGTTTCCATAGTAACCTTGTCTCCCGTCGATGTCATTCAAGGCAGCCTGACGGAGATGCGTTTCTGGATTAACATCCGGCTTGTCACGTGTTGTCGACGATGGGTGTCATTTTCATTCAACTGAATGTTTTTTTTTTTTCTGGGGGATTTCGCAGTCGCCCAGTGAAGCCCGCAGGGCCACAGCAGGACAGGACACGGGGGCCTTCATGTGTCTTAGCTGCTCCAGGTCTTGTCCCCCCCCCCCCAAATTATCAAGATTGGTTTGACATTTTTTGTTAAAATATGTGTGACTGTTAAAAATCTGGAGCGCTGTCACTCAATATGCTCAGGAGTTGAAATAATGGTGTTTCATATTGCCGCATGCTCATAGACATCATTCTAACATATCAACATTCTCACAACAATATAATAATAATTTTAATTCATAGAGCACCTTTCAGAAGTAGCTTCACAAAGTGCTTTCACAAAAACAAACAAATCAAATCAGCATTCCAACAATAATACAGTTTTCCGGTCACATATATGTATTAAAAATATATACATATATAAAAAGACGACATCACATAAATTGTTGGTCTATAGAAATGCTTTTTTAAAAAGTGACTCATAAGAAAGCACAGACTCTGCCAGCCTTATCTCCGCAGGCAGGCTGTTCCAAAGTGGAGGGGCCCTGATGGAGGAAGCTCGGTCACCCTTAAGAGTTGATCCTCGACTTTTGAACAACTAGTAAGGACCCACCTGAGGATCTGAGGCTGCGAGCTGGCTTGTAGGGGATCCGCATTTCATTCGTGTGGCTTGGGGCGAGACCGAGCTGTGCTTTAAAAGTAATTAGTGAAATATTCATAATGCATACTATCGATTTTTTTGGTCATGACACCAGTAATTGAATTAAATGTGTGGTTGTTACACTCGCTAGTAAGGTCTGGATGACACCGACGCAAACAGAAATCACAATGTTTACACTAGTTCTTAAATGTCAATACATGTCTGTTTGATGTGAGTATACAGTTATCGGACATGAACTCTGGAAAATGTCCGCAAAAATTGTGTCCGGATATTTTCCATAGTTATTCCAAGATTGTCCGAGTCAGACGTGTTCGCAGCGACAGGAACATTTCTGGAACGTTCTGTGGGCGTCCGGGTAGAGCATGCAGGCGGCGGGAGTGGGACATGATGATAATTCAGCTGTGGAAAGCAGTGTTGTTATTCGCAGTAATCAACACGCACCCACTTGCTCACTGACAATTTCCCCATTGGGATTCTCACATACATCCCCTCAGGTTCAGGGAAATGTCCGGACTTCATTACATGTTCTATTTACACATAAAGCAGATATGTAGCAATATTGGCATGTCATTTGGAGTAATGCTTTTTGGCCACCATCACTTTAAAAACTATATTTAGTCTCATTTTTTTGCTCAGATTTGGTCTCCACCAGGTCCTTAAGGAAATATCAAGCTGACTGGCACAACAAAATGCACCTTTCACATTACACATCCAATCGTTTATGTGAAAATATAGATTCATTGAGATTAACATTAAATCAAACATGGAAATTAAAAGAAGGGTTCATGTTAAATATGGCCACTGTATAGCTACCTACATGTATATTTACCTTGGAAATGTGTTGATAGTTTTCATAAACTTTAGCCAAGAGCACCTGTAAGATCAACTTGGACAGTATGAAAACCAGAATATCACCCCAGCCTATTGTGGAGAGGTAAAGAACTCTCTAACTGTGCTGCCCACATCTACCAAACTTTCTCGTCTGTCGTGATTAAGATGCTGCTGCCACAGTTCACTCTGTAATAATATAAAACTCAAGGAAAGATAGTTTGCGGCCTCAGATAAAAATAAATAAGAAACCCTCATGGTTACAATTAATCTGCCCAGTGATCACATCTTGCCCATGAGGAACACGTCCCTTCTCCGAATGAGAAAGTAATTACGGTCTTTGCCACCTATACACCCACATAATAGCACTTAGACCCTGTAATTTTGTTTTCACTCTTCCTCATGTCTCCATCTGCATATGTTAAGTGTAGCAATTACACGGGGAAATTGCTTCTAACTACATGGGGTTTATAGGATGGACAGTTTCTTTTCTTGGTAAGAGCATTAATGGAAACACGGGTGACGCCGTTACATTGTTCTGTCTGCTTTGGCATCCTAACTAAGTGCTTTCTGTCTCTTTTTTTTCTTGTTGCAAAATTCTTTTGGCAAGATTTGACCCCTTTGTCAAAGTCTCGTATTGTAAAATGTTCAGTCAATTCAGAACTTTTAACGTTCAGATTTGTCTAATTCATGTCATTTATTCGGTTTAATCTGACGATTTGGACAGCAGCTACCATTTCATCTCATTGTTCAACAGTTTTATTAAAAACATTGTAATTTATGATTTCATATTAGCATGTCTGTTGTCAACAAGGACTTTTCATTGAAACTGCAGATAAGCCTTTTTTTTTTTTACACTTTTAGGACACAAACGCTACCACACAAAATCAAATCACAAAACTTTTTTTTTCATTTGTTTTGTCTACAAATTATTCTGTTATTTGCAGTATTTTTTTCCAGTGTTATACCCAAACCATTTCTCATTATTGAATTATATGCCGGTGCTGTTTCCAAGGATGTGGTTTTTCGCAGATTAAAAATAATGCTATCTCTTACACTCCTATCTGGCCAGGCAGGCAGTTTTAGAGATATCTCTGTCTCTGAGGTTTTTGCCTTTATTCCAGTACAATGAAGGTAAATTGAATTTGGCTTGTTGTTGCCACAGAGTTGAAAAAGGACATTTCATCGATACTCCCGGTGAGAAATCTAACTTTGACCGTTTTCATTGAAAGTGCCGTCTTGTAGTTTGACATCTTGATTACGTTGAGTCAAAAGAGGTGTTTATTTCAGAAAAACAAAAAAAAGCACAACAGACACAATTCAATTTACACACGTCTGGAGGTAACCGAGCACTCGCACGTATGCGCTGCTCGACGCTTGTTGCTGGCGCGATCGTCATAACGACAGCAACCGATCATAGAGCCCAACACTGTCCATGCCACGCCAACAAGATATGAACGCCACAGCCAGATGTGTACGTATATACCACTGCCTCCTGTCTCTAGGCTCGGGCTCTCAGGCAGGACCCGTATTCGCTCAAACGTGATTTGATTGGCTGCCGTTTGCTCTGCCGCTTAAAAAGAACACATGCAGGGCAAGCGAAGCGACGGGACCGCGCCTGCAGTCCGACAACGCGTGACGTCGCCCAAATTTCAAAGTGAATGGGCCGCGTTTCCTCCAACTCGTACGTGCGAGTGTTCCGCAAGAGGGGGAATAAGTTGGGTGGACCAAGTCGGTCCCATAAAAACTGTATGTTCTGAAGCTGTACCTCACAGCACTTGTGCATATGTTTCTCTCACCTCTCTTCACCGCTCTTATGACTGCTACCGTTCACTGACTGCTGCCCCAGGACGCCCAGGCCTGTAGGACATTCTCCTTTTTGCCTCTCTAGTCTCTCTCTCTCTCTCTCTCCCTCCGTCTGGCTGGTCTCTCCACCCCTCTGTGACCTGGGGATGAACGCACCAATGAGGAGCCTCACAGTGAGTTGCCTGGCCCCTGCTCCACCCCCATCTCCTCCCTCCACGACACCTCAGTCAGTCACTCTCAAGTCACTCACTCACTCACGGAGTGTGTTGCATATATGCCTTGATGTCAGACGTGGTGGGCATTCCTGTCTCTATGAGCGTACTGTAGATGTGGGTAGTGTACTGTACACCATATAAGCCATAATGTTGACTAACTGTTGTGTGTCATTTACAGGGTATGCCTGATCGCATGTTATGTGCAGTGCTGGAGCAATTTCAGCTTTACTTTTCCCTTTGGTATGTGCGCTTTGTCTCCATTCAGAGTGTCATTTTTCTCCCTGTGTTCTTGAGTTGAAACGGCCCGTGCAGCTTTCTTTTTCTGCATTACACACGAAACACACACACAAACGGGGGCATTCACAGGTGCACCCCCTCGACTCGCACTGCGCAGAAGGTTTTACGCAGCTTAGCGTGCTGGTTGCCTCGCTGCTCAGTATGACGGAGGAGATCATGTGTGTGATCTTTCCGAACGGTAAGTCACTGGAGCTGTTCCGATGTGAATACACTTGTCCTGTGTTCCATGTGTGCTACGTTGTGTATCACGGTGGCCATTCAACAGTTGCGACACATGTTTGATTTGAGCGTGCACACCTCTTTTTTTTCTGGCAATTCAAGTCAGGGTAGTTTACTTTGCACCACGTCACAGTGTCCTGACGCCCAGCGCTACACGTGGTTACGTCCAGACACCACTTTAGATACACAGCCCTTGAAATGCTTATGTTTGACCGAATCTTTGTACAGTTTTTGTCATTTTCAAGAAGTGCACTGATATTTTGAATTAGTTCCTCGCCTCTGAGCTCCAAAAAAGCATATATACAGTATATATATAATTGATGTAGTCCATAATCCACCTGATTGGACGACAGCGGTAATGCCACTGCCCAGACTTGGATATAGCCAGTGTTCCCCCCCTGTTCCCCGTTCAGCGTTGGTCACCGTGTGGTCTGCCTCCCTCTCTCTCTGTCAGATCCACTCTCTGTATAGCACAGCAAGCCCCAGCATGCTGAAGAGGAAACAGAGCTCACGGGTCGAGGCCCAGGCCATGACGGACTTTGGGCCGGACGAGACCCTCGCGGACAGCGCGGACATCTTCTGGATCAACAAACCAGTGAGTCTGTGCCCGAGTGTTTGAGTTAGCTTTTCATGCCAGATATTTCAAATACTTTGAAGTCACATTTGCCTATGTATATCCCCCCAAAAATTTAGTTTTAAAGATAGGAAGAAGGGCAGCAATAAATGCAACGAAATATTGTTGCGCAAGTTTTTCATTCTTTCGCCCTCTTCCCGCAGTGGGTGCACTCCCTGCTCCGAGCCTGCGCCATCATCAGCGTCATCTCCGTGTGCATGAACACCCCCAAGACATTCGAGCACTACCCCCCGCTGCAGTACGTGACGTTCACGCTGGACACGCTGCTCATGTTCCTCTACACCGCCGAGATGATCGCCAAGATGCACATCAGAGGAATCATCAAGGTAGCTCCTGACGAATTCACGGGCGCCACGTTACGAAAAGAGTTACAGTGAGATAAAAAAAATGAATACAAACAGAGTCACATCATTTGTTACAGAAGATATTTTATGAATTTCAGCAAGTAAAAGGTTTCACCTGTTTGGCTTTGTGATGGAAAACAAATATATTTTATGCTGTGTGTGTGTGTGTATGTGTGTGTGTGTGTGTGTGTGTGTGTGTGTGTGTGTGTGTGTGTGTGTGTGTGTGTGTGTGTGTGTGTGTGTGTGTGTGTGTGTGTGTGTGTGTGTGTGTGTGTGTGTGTGTGTGTGTGTGTGTGTGTGTGTGTGTGTGTGTGTGTGTGTGTGTGTGTTGATTTCAATTCTATTTCATTGTCTCTTGTTTAAACAGAGGACTTGGAGCATAGAACTGTTCAGCCCAACTTATCAGCTCCAAAGGGAATGGGCCTCTGGCGTGGCTTTCACATAAAACCTATTCATGCAACGGCATTAAAGTTTATGTGCATATCTGCTGAAGAGAGTGGGAACACTGATACAGGCGCAAAACTACGAGGAGACACTGAAGAACTCATTTTCACCTTTAGCAGAACTGCTTAGCAAGCGGTTGAAAGGAAGCCCTACTGATCAGGGAAGTAGTCGAGGCCCCACCGGCCACAGGTCGGCCCGTGATCTAAATTGATCATTTTCCAACGTGTGGCCTTCGTTCCTCTTCTGGTGTTGTTCGCACTTTGTATGGTATTGTGTTGTATTGTGCTGAGCCTTAGACTCAGATGAAAAATTCAAAATCGGACGTAGACGGATGACATTCCGTAGGAGCGTCCAAGAACAGACAGTTGGCAGATGAAAGGCCCATAATTACTGCCATAAAATATGTGGACAGCTTAATTGGCAAATCAAGGATAACACGCAGGGAGGCACCAGAGGTCACACAATTAGAATCAACAGTGCAAGAATAAAAGCATAAAAACTGGACTATTTAATCTCCTAATGTTTTGTTTAGTTCTTGGTGGCAGATTAAAATCCTCTCTGTCTGTAAATTGGGGAACGCTGTTGTTCAGTTGTTTTTCCCCCACTGAAGTCAGGTCAACCTCATCCTCTCCGAAAGACCCCACATGTGACACGTTTCATGTCATTTGTTTTTAAAAGTGTGCCGGAGTGGATATATATATATATATATATATATATATATATTCGCCGCGTCCATGAAACTATGATTGACACTTGGAAAAAACAGTGTTATTTAAAGTGCCTGCACAAAGCAAAGGATCCACGCAGCGTGGTGAAGTAATTGCATGCCTTTTGTTCTTGTCAGTGTGTAATCAAACATGGTCCTTATCCGCTGAGTGTTCCAGGACACACACTCCTATTTGCAGCCGCTCTTCCCTTCCTAAGAGCCTCTTACAAACCCTCTCTCTCTCTAAGCGGTAATTAAGTGTGTCCATGTTTTTTGCGGGGCCTTGATGATTTCGTCTTATCATTTTGTATCATTTTGTACTTGTTGGTCTGTCAAATGGGTTTTATGTTTGTTGTCTTTCATGAATATTGTTATGTGATTTCTATTTCACACAAAAGCTTTCTGTCACAATAAAATCTTCCTCTGTCAGGTTTTTCAGAAAGTGACAGCTGACAATTTTCAGAACTGTTAAGACTTGTTTTAAAGAAAGCCTAAAAATATCACGGGAGGTTTTGTAAATGCTCTTGGATTATGATGATGATCATATTTGGTTATACACTCATGTCCATATTTCTCCTAACACTTTTCGGTCGCCTCGCCCTTTTCCGTTCCTCTCCCACAGGGGGATAACTCGTACGGGAAAGATCGCTGGTGTATGTTTGATGGTTTCATGGTGTTCTTCATCTGGGTGTCCCTGGTGCTGCAGGTACAATACATCATCTACCAATGCTTTTTATTATTATATTTTTTTTTTTCCTGCATTGCAGTAGCTGTAGTTTTGACTTCCTGATTCGTCTATTTCTCTTTGTTTGAAGGTGTTTGAAATAGCAGATCTCGTGGATCAGATGTCTCCATGGGGGATGTTGAGAATCCCCCGGGCGCTCATTATGATCCGGGCCTTCCGGATCTACTTCCGCTTCGAGCTTCCTCGCTCCCGCATCACCAATATTCTGAAGTACGACAACGGCGCGAGTGTTTCTCTTACATACGGTCTCCACAATTCATGGACAGTCGTGTATATATATATAAATCTGGCATTGACATATGTCTTTCTTCGCTTTGCAGGCGATCGGGGGAACAGATCTGGAGTGTGTCCATCTTCCTGCTCTTTTTCCTTCTGCTCTATGGAATTCTGGGTGTGCAGATGTTTGGAACGTTCAACCATCACTGTGTTACTAATGATACACAGAAAAAGTAAACCCCCTAAACACTCAATGCCTTTTTCCGTCGTTCACACTGATCACTATTCCTGTTGAAAACCTGCAAAAACAACACATTTTTTTGATACCATACTTTCATCGGTACGTGTGGCTCTCAACTGAATTCCTTTGTTGTTACCAAGGCTATATCCACGTTACTATGTTTTCTTTTTCAAGTTTCACTTGCCGGCTGCTGTCCACACTACCCTGGAGTTTCCGGGCACCTAAGACGTAGACGTTTGGAAAACGCTTCTTCGCTCCAATTTAGTTTAAAAACGCCCGGGGCTGCATTATTGTACGGGCAGGCAAAAACGGAGACGTTCAGAAAATGATGACGCGGTCGCCCCCGCAGTTGCTTCCTGGTCATCTTTCCCACCTGTAATGATGGTGATGCGTAGTTTCAAGAAGATTGAAGACACTTACATTAAGTGTCTTAGTTGCAATGACACATACTGTAATGGAGTGCAAAAGAGCAAAGAGAAGCTCACCAATGCAGACATACTGCAAATAGACATGTATGTACTTGAGTGCATCCAGCCCGACATTAACATCTGAATTACAGGACATTAAAGCCAATATGAAAAGATTCACATTTGAGCCGTACACAAATGGCCCATGAATACAAATGCTTAATGCATTCATGAGCTTACTCGCCAGTGCTAATTAATTCTTTAAGCTACAGTCGATTACTTTTGTCTCCGGGACAGCAGAGGTGTGGTAAAGCATATTTTACAGTCTGCTGGTGAGAAAGGGAGGTTTGGAGCTACAGTACATTCAAAATCTGATCATAGTGGGATCTCTTTCAATTGTGCCCGGTACTGAAGAGCGGCACTTGTTACAGAGCCTCGTTTTGGTGTCCAGTGTTCAGCAGCTGTTTGGGCGAGGGTTGGATCCGTGTTCGAGTTGTTTAACATTATTAAAATAATTGGTGGTTGGCATGGAAACATGGAAACAGGGAACCTGCGGGAAGGGTAGGGACGTGGCATTGGGAAAGGTGTGGGGATTGTGGACCTCTTACAGTGTGTGTGTGCGTGCGCGCATGGTGCTGCACAAGTCCGATGTGTTTGCGCCAAAAGCGAGAGAGCAAAAAGGTGGGGGAAGCAACCACCATGGTTTAAGCCCCAGGCCGCATAGAGAGCTAACAACAATTATAATAATTAAAATGTCCTCTGCATTGTCCGGCCTTTGTATTGAGCTCAATCCTGCTCAACAGTTCATTCATCTCTAACCCCCTGAGGTGAGCAGAAGATGCGGACAGGACCGCATACAATTAGGAGGAAACATAAATTTTGGTTTGATGAAATTATAGATTCTTTTTTAATCGTAAATGTGTATTTATCTCTTTTTTTCAAAAAGTAGTATTAATATCACATTGTCACTGGACGTCTGTTCTCTCGTTTGATGATTCTTTAATCTCCCTGACGGCATCGAGAGGACGTGATTTCGTTGATAAGACGCGTTGGTATCATTCAGCTCACTTTAATTAGCTTTATTGGGATTCAACACGATGCCTCTCTGACTGCCCTTTGTGATTGTGCAATAAATTATCCCTTCTGATCCTGTACCCCTTAATAAACAATTTAGATGAATGTCTGGGCAGGCAATTTGAAGGCATTAATTTTCATTAGCCGAATCAAGCGGCTCCCCTGGATCAGCACCTGTGGCTAAGATACAGGGAGGCAGGGCAATGTGTGTATGTTCTCTGAATATATGTTTGAGTTCTTACCACACTCGTTTGGAAAACCTGAGAACTTTACAAATGTGCTTACTTTACAATCTCCACTTTTCATTCCCACATTGCGGTGTATCTTACCACCCGCTGCAAATATACTGTATAACCGTAATGTTTTTTCCTTTTTCTTTTGGTCAGTAACGTGACATGGAACAACTTGGCCATCCCGGACACCCATTGTTCCCCCGACGGAGAAGGTTACCAGTGTCCCCATGGCTTCAAATGCATGGACCTGGAAGAGCTGGGCCTCAGCCGGCAGGAGCTCGGTTACAGTGGCTTCAATGAGCTGGGTATAAACTATGCATTCGCACCTAAAGATAGGAAGTCACTATAAGCATTTATATTTACAATGAAATCTTTTGAACGTATTTGTTGTTTATTGACAGAATACTTGGTAATTACCTGGGTTTTTTCTTCTCCCCTGAAAGTCATCTGTACATTCCGTCTAGAAGTGCGGAAGAATGACTCTCAGCCGCATTCTTGTCAGCTGTATGTTGCGCTGATCCAGAGTCAGTGCACATAATCTTTAGATAGCCATGAAGGAGACTGTGAACTTGAAACTCACCAGTCATTCCTTACAGTCCTTATATATGTACTGGAATTTGACCCGTTCAATGCCTCAATTTACAGTCTGGCTCAAATCATCCATAGCTTGGGCTAGTGCGACGCTGCATGCAGTGCATCATAGAAAAGTCCTATTTTTCTATATTTCTGTCAAATGTACTATCCTATTCACATCCATGCGGAAACCAAATATGGCATTCGCAAAAAAATTTACAATAGCTGTTGGATGTCAGAAACGACTTCGAGCCAGAGGCTCCAACTCCAAACTGACAAGCTCGTAAGATTAGAACAGTGATATGATGTGTTTGATAGTCAAGCTGGGAGACTCGGTCCGGTCTTCCGGAGCTGCCAGACGTCAGTTGTCTGTTGCTCTTCACTACTGTCAGCTGCTGTGTCTGAAAGCGATGCGATGCAGTCAGGGCTTCAGTTTGTTTTGTTGTTCTTTTGTCGGATGCCGACCGGTCCACAGTCCCCTCTCATTCTTTTCAAACGTTGAATTCATATGGGATGATGTTGTTTCTTCCCCCCCCCCGATGAAATCGCCGTTGGCTGACGGTTGAAAGCGCACGCGGTTCATTTGCAGAGAGTGCGCTCACCAGAAAACAGCCAAGATCGTTTTGGAGGTTCGGGGGCCAACTCGCAGACTTTTCATTTATTAGCTGCGTCTGACCAGATTTGCCGGTGACAGTGACAAAGACGCGCAATAAAGCGCAGTTCATCAGATTAATGAGTCTGCCAGGCAGTGGGAATTCAAAGCCTCGTCATTAATAAGACGGGGAACTATGAGGATACCGAGGTTCTGTATTTTTCATCCTGTTGGTTGTCAGAATTTTACATTTGTCATAGATCAAAAAAAAAAGACAAACTCAAGATGTTGTCTTTTTGAAAGGCACGAGTCTGAGCGGATCCGTGGTGATTGGCGCGCGGCTCACAGGCATCCCTGTGTAAAGCAAAACGATGATAAAACCAACTCTGCTTCTCATCCGGCGGTACATCCCCCTGATTCTCCCGTCTCTCTTTGTTTAGGTACGAGTATCTTTACCGTGTATGAGGCTGCCTCACAGGAGGGGTGGGTGTTCCTCATGTACAGGGCCATCGACAGTTTCCCTCGCTGGCGCTCCTACTTCTACTTTATAACTCTCATTTTCTTCCTGGCGTGGCTTGTCAAGGTTAGAGCCAGTCTCCCTCTACTGCACTTTTCACAAAACTTCTCCTATGGCATGGGAGTTTAATAAGTTTAACGATTCTCCTTCTTTCTCCCCGACTGTCTCCGCTGTTCTCCCTCTTTTTTTGCCCTGCTCTGGCAACAGAATGTGTTCATTGCCGTCATCATTGAGACTTTCGCTGAGATCAGAGTGCAATTTCAGCAGATGTGGGGGTCGAGGAGCAGCACCACCTCCACCGCTACAACACAGGTACAACTGTCACGCTCAAAGTACACACAGGCCATCAAAGTAGAGCCACAAATTGTCACATGGACAACTTTATGTAAAAAAATTGCATTTTCCAAACTTGCAGTAAACTGGCCTGGTTTGACGAAGAGTGTTTGAAAGTGGGGAGAAACAGAGAGGGAGAGTATGTTGTCAAATGTATGATTTATGATTATATCACAGCTGAATGCTGATAAAATAAGAGGCAACGTTTGTTGCACTGAAGCATCTCAGCAGTTTTTATTTTTGGATTGGATCTGTGAAGGATCCAAAATCCCTTTCAAAGTAATTACACCCCTAATCATAATGGAGATGCTATTATAACGTAAGTATTTCAAAGGACGCTTCTTGGAATTTCATGAAACTCAAAACCACTGTTATTTCAGACATAATGGAAAAAACAGGCTTGCGCCTCCAGCAGGCACATTCTGCTCTGACCTTGAAAACAATAATCCTTCCCTGGCATTATCAAAATTAATTGTAACAGACATCGTCATGCCCCTATCTTTATCTTGGAGGGAAAAGCTAATTAGCTGTGGTGTGACACTTAACTGTCAGTCACTGAGGCAAAACGCGGAGGAAACAATGTGCTCCCTTCTTCGCGGTTCCCCAGAGACGGAGGTTGGCATGAGGTACAGTAGCCCTGGGAGACGCATCCCAATGCCACACTTCCCATTCCTTCACTTTGCTATGCTGTCCCCAGATTATTTAAGCTTTTAAAAGAGGGATCATGCTGTTTTATCAGTGATGGTGATGAAATTGACAATAGATTCAATCCACTTTTGTTTCACGGGATCAGGCCTTTTCTTCCCTATTTTGATGTGCAGAGTTGTAATTAAGGGAAAGTGAAGGTGAGTTACGCTGAAGTGTCCGTTGACCTATCTGAAGTTACACATACCAACCCTGTGTGATTGACACTATACCCTGTCATATCATATAAAGACAAGATAAAAGAGTCGTTGAGACATTTCTGTAGGTAAGAAGCAAGCGGCAGGCTTTTGTCGTGGCTGAATGATGAAACTGGAAGACCTTTTTTAGACACTTCACCAACCGATTGGTTGACAGAATTAAATAGGATGTCATTCTCACCATTTTAGGATCAATTATTGGTGCAGAAATTGAATTTGCCTGGTGCATCGAGAAATTCCAATTGAACGTAAAAGGACAGTCATGCAAAAAAAAAAAACCTCCTCTGAGAATATAAGAATGGATTGAATGGGTTGGAAGAAACCACATCTATTTTTGGAGTATTTGTTTTTAGCCGTGGTAGTGGCACGTTGATCTGCACTGTGCCGACATTCATGATGCTCAGAGGATGAATCCCATTGACTTTGGTCACACCACCAGCAGCTTTTGAGAATCTGCCCTGTGAGTTTTGAAAGTATCTGCTGTGATATTATTCTTTTTTTTTTGCTAGTGTTAGGTCCTTAGGCCTTCATACTGTATTTAGAAACTCTCTTGCTGTGTTTGTGTGGGTATGAATCTGTGTGTGTATGATGCCTTTAGCTTTTTATTTTTTTTTGAGGCCACAGATGTTTTCTGAAGATGTAGCCAAAGGGTAAATATGTGTGTTTGAGTTTTGTCCAGTACTTTGAATGGCATGTAAGGTTTTTTTTTTATGTTTGTGTGTGTGTGTGTGTGTGTGTGCTCTGCCCCTCATGTGCATGTCCTTGTGCCACAGATGTTCCATGAAGACGCTGCTGGGGGATGGCAGCTTGTTGCGGTGGACGTCAACAAACCACATGGCCGAGCGCCTGCTTGCCTCCAGGTAAACACAACACATAATTAATATGCTGCTGATGCTGTTGGTGGGAAGTGTTTCTTTCCCACTCTCTCTCTCTCACACACACACACACACACACACACGCATAATTCTGTGAAATATGTTCAGCCTATGTCAACATTCTTTATTTTTTCATCTTACCCTATCTTTAAAAAGGGGAGCTGTGTGTGTCTGTGTGTGAGAACTTATGTGTTCGACTTGTTCCACTTGTATTTAAATGTCTCTCTTGATATTGAAATACTTCGTTTTAACAGGGAATCAGTAAACCTCGTCCATTTAACATATGCCACGCATGCACGCAGTATCACCTCGTTGTTTTCGCATTCGTCTTCTCTTCGGTACCCATGTCAAACGACTAAGTGATGGGTTTTTAAACGAGGGCAGGCTCGTTGTTTGATGTGTAGAGGTGCACTAATGATGTCGGCGCAGTGATAGATGAGCTTTAAATGACGTCGACATGATGGACTTTCGCCGTCGACCCGCTGTTGGCGTGATCCAAATGGTCGGGCTTTAAAAAGATAAGCTGAAAGCAGCGGGCGATTGGCTGCATCTGGCTCACTGTTGATAGCGGTTGCGGTGTATAAAAGCCCGGGGCCTGGCTGTGAGAGCCTGCCAATCGAGTCCACAGCTATGAGAGGCAGGATGGCTGTCAGCAAAGTCTCACCGTTCCGGAGTTAAGCTTGAAGGAGGCACACGTACAAGGAAGAAAGAACAAATTACACTAGAGGAATATGGTGGAGAAGTAGGGGAGAAATGAGCGAGAAAAGGGAGGCCATGAAATATGAAGCATTCCCATTAAAGCCGCACGTCCCCCACAGCCCCATCATCAGTTGGAGGGAAGATTTAGATAGAGGGATAACCAGAGGGATAAACAGGGCCGACTTCCCTCTGAGCCTCATTCTGCCTCCGTCTGCCTCGCTCCCTCATACCAGAATAGCTATTATCGCCTTCCCGTGCCGACAAGAAGACCACGTCTGACGGCACAACGGAGGGTTAACAGATTGATCGAGAGCGCCATTAGGGGCCAGGATGAGATCAACAAAAGCTTTCATTTTCAAATAGACTTCATTGACAAAGTGAAATGTCCCAACATGGAGCCAAAAAAACCCCCACAACAAAAATGCAATGATGCCCAGCAGCAAAATCTAAAACCTTTGCTGCAATATTACGTCATCTACGGCATCTATGCATTGCATGACGTCATACATTCAAGCACATTCCCCGGGGGATTACTTTGTTATGTAAATTACCTTGTAATATTCCAACAGGAGAAAGGGTTGCCACCCTGATGACTTTCTACGGCGTTATAACGGAAAACACCAAACCTTTGAACTCAGGGATAATTATTATTAGTCAAAGTAGATTTCTCCCCGGTACCTTTAGTTGCACGCCCACACCGATGCAGACCCTTTGCATTTTCTCATTGACACAGCACTATCTGAAGTTTGAACAACGCCTTGAGGACGCAGAGTGTGGGGCAGACTTCCGGTGAGCTGTTTTCACCGTGTTTCAGTGGTTCAGACCGCAGGACAGCTCACGCCCCCATCACACGGATCGTTTGGGCTCCGGGCAGTGGCCCAGAAGTTGAGATAGATGTCTCCGGTCAGAAACATGAAAAACACCTGCAGAAGGAGAGAAATATAGAAAGAAATAAACATCTTATTGTTCCCTTTTTTTTTTATAATGACATCAGGGGAGTATACAGAATTTCATACTAAGTCCAGTGTTACACTCAACATTTATTGCAATGCCCTGCCAGTGGAATTGAGTTTTGAGAGTGGGAGAGGATAACAAATGTGTCAGAGCGACTTAAGGAAGCAACAGATCTTTGTATTGAACCAGGTGTGTGACTCAGCTTGTAGTTGGACTTCTCTCTTGACACTGAAGCGATCCGCTCGGTGACGAGAGCAATGCGAGTTGAGGATTCTGTTTTAAATTCCTACAACACCAATGCAAGACAATTACTGTATGGTGTAAGTTTTGCAAAGATTATAGTCATGGTAAACAAACTAAGTTTGATATATTGTTTACAACTGCAACAGTTAATCGATTAATCGATTAGAAGTCTATGACCAAATGTATCACAAACTTTTTTGATGACTGATTGATCAGTTGTATTGATCAAGTAGTTTTTATGGAAAAATCATCCAAATTCTCTGATTTCAGCTTCTTAAACGTGAATATTTTCTGTTTTTTCTGCTCCGCAATGACAGTAAACTCAATATCTTTGGTGTGTGGACAAAACAAAACAGGGTCTTGGGGTTTGGGGAAACATGATCAACGTTTTTCACCATTTTATGACATTTTATGGACCAGACAACTAATCGTTTAATCGAGAAAAAAATCGACAGATTAATCGAGAAATAATCAACAGATTAATCGATTATGAAAATAATCGTTAGTTGCAGCCATAATATTGTTCAGGATACATTGCAGTAAAACATCTGGTTAAGTTTAGGAAAAGATCAAGGTGTAAGTTACATGTGGTAATAGCAGGATGTGTGAGAACTTACGTGTGCAGCATCAAATTTGAAGTTTGTGCTATACGTCTCTTGTTATTGGACATAAATGTTCTCCTGCAGAACCGTCCTGTATGAACATTCTTGGAACACGGGGCATATTCTTCTTCAAATTGTCCCATCTAGTCACGCTTCCTCTCTAAATACTACCAGACGGACTGTTTATTTATGATATGCTGCAGACAGGCATCCGGTTGACCACAGTAGTGTGACGACATCCGTTTAAAATGCTTCTGCTGCTAGTGATGAGAGGTTTCATTAGACCAAAGATCTATATGGATGATTTATTCCCATTATATAATAGATTTTAATTATGTAGAATATGTTGGTCACTGTCTGCCGCGGAAGCCGAGATCAATATCCTCTTGAAACGCGTCGGTCGCATTGTTGATTATTTGACATTTTCTGCCGGAATTAACACAGTTATATATTATGTTATATAAGTGTGGTGTCGTAATTTCCCAGATTCTGTTTTTGAAGTAATGTTTGAAGTGTCAAACATCAGGCAGAGATAATCATCAAGTAGCGTGTAAGCTGGGGAACAGTACTGAGGGATACTTTGACACGCATCGTACAGTCACTGACTGACAGCATTGTGGAACGTCAGAGCCATGAAAAACCTCTCTGAAAAATATTTCAATTTTCACGCTGGTGTCAGGGAACCGCGACATCTAACGCAACGGATCAAACTAGACTACAAAGGTCAGATCATGCAGAGGAGACAAGGTTTTCAGATTTGACATATTTTTGTTGCAAAGGGTGATGCTTTTTGTCAGATTTGCAGTTTGTAAACAATTTCACAGTAAGAATTTAAATTAATAAGTAGAATTTAAAGTATAGCTCATAATGTGCTTTAATACCTTTTGAAGAGAATCAAGATTAGAAATCAAGTCTCCCTCCAGCTAATACAAAAAGGATAAGTAAACTTTTATGCAGGAAATGGCTGTTTTATATTCCGAATTTCCCTGTTTGCTTTTGGAGGACACAATGGCTTTCATTGTTATTCTCTCTGCAATTTTTTTTATTCTCTCATGATGTCATAGGCGCGGGAGGACATGTCATATCACGGCGGGATCGTTTTTTGATTAATGATGGATATCCCCGGCTCCCTCTCTGTAAAGCCTCGCCAAACAACCTTATTCCCCTGCTTTTTCACCCGCGTCGGGATGGAGCTGTGCTCGCTGCGTAGACGGGCAGGGCGAAGACAAGGCAGTTTACATCCAGCCTGCAGGGCCATCTGCGAGTGCCGGGGAAGTGGAGTGTGAGTTTCTGTTCCGCTCTGCCTGGCTCCAGAGTAATTGGCCGTCAAATGATTAAAATGTTTCCGGGCTGGCAGGTGGGCGCTATCTGCAGACTGGCGGGCCCGTGTGTTTCCCCGCCGGCAGCCCATCCATACCTGTCGGACTTCTCTTTTAAAACCACCTGTACGCGTCCGGTCGGGCCTTTGTGTCCCGCCGTCACCCTGTCGATCGGCCCCGTGTTGACGTGTATCCATTTGTGTGTGTGTGTGGGGGGGGTCTGTCTGGGTCCAACGGGCTGCAGCAGTCAGAGATAACACCTAATTGATTAACCACCTGCTCCTTTTGGAGCCAGAGAGGAAGAAGCTTCCATCTCCAGAGAGGCGACAAACCACAATAGCCCTCAAAGCAGGAGCATCTCTTTTTTTTCCTCCTTTTTGGTGTTTTTACTAATCCTACAGTTATAATCCCCAACATAGTTCAAATTTTATTTCCATTTTGACAGCATCCGTCATCCTTAAACGTCATTGTTGTGTGTATTTTTGTGTGTTGTTAGTCAAGATTTTCTATTTCTCTCATGAATTTGCAATTTATTACAAATATATTTATATTCGTACTTTGGCGCAAAACATATTTTTTGTGCAGAAAATAACTTTCTTGATCTGGATTAGAATTTAAAAGTCAGTTCTTTCGAGTCTCGATTCATGGATGTGCCATATGCGTTTCTAACTACGACCTGCAAATGCCAACTTTAAATTTAACAGGTTAACTGATAGAACATTCATTAATATAATTCATCGTTTATATAATGTCTCGACAATTCCGCCACATTGTATTTGTATTCCTCTGATCGCTCTGTATTTGTTCACAGAACAGGAATTTATTTTTGGGTCTTCTCCTTACCTGGGTTTCTCAGACTTGCTCTCATGGCAGCAGTATGTAGACCAGCGCAGGTTAATGAAGCATCCTGTTCCTCTCCCCACGGACCTGGTCTACTAATTAGCCCCTCGTCCTCCACAATGCCATAATTACTCTGCAGATTGGAGTTTTGGCTGCTATAAGGAAAAATAGAAAGTATTTGAAATGCTACAAAGACAGACTCACATAAAAGACTTCGCTTTACGAATAATCAAAATGAAAATGACTTCTAAGAAAGGGTAGGGGGGGGGCTGTGATGAAACGCTACCTACCTCTTGTGATCCAGGAGGATCGTGTGATTCATTTAGCATTGCCTTTTTTTTGCCAATGAGCCGCTAATGCTGCTTACCGCCCCTGTCCCAGCCCCGTGGTCACAGAGCTAAATACAGAGTGATGGATAACCCAGCAGCTCACTGGGGGGTCCTGAGGTCCAATGAATGGAACACATTTTTGACCTTTCCCTCCCAAGCCAGAGGTTATTGATTCTCTGGATCCCTGCTTTCCTCCCTGCCACCGATCTTTGACCTCTGGATCTTTCCCTGTGTCACCGCTCGTATCATTTTAAACCTCCTACACACACACACACCTGCTCACAACGTGTCACGGTTAAGGTCAGTCTGTCTCTGTGTTGAAGGAGGAAATAGCTCGGAGAACAGAGGGAGGAGAGGAGGAAAATGATCGCCACGAGAATATGTTAATATAAGAAGGCGACAGGAAAGAAATACGGTCGCGTCGGGACATTTGCAAGGGAAGATGTAAGTGTTTGGGTGCAAAACAACATCAGCTGCAAGAGAGGGAGAGGGAAAAAAAAAGATGCGAGCAGTCCTTTGAGACTGGATCAGATTGTTTACTCCGGTCTAGACGGCAGTCGGCCAGGTCCTCGTACAGTGACGTACGCTGAGATGAAAGAAGCCGAGCGACTTGGAAGGACGAGCCGGACAGGCAATGCGGGACGCAGGGGTGCTAGGGCGCAGCAGATATTATTAAGAGTAGGAGGGCGCAGACGGGCAGACCATCATGTTTTATTAAGACCTGCTTTCCAGCCAGAGACATGAGTCAGCGTGCCCTCGTCAGGGCCGCGATAAGTGAACGGGCTCCCACTTTTGTCTGATCCTCCACCCAGCGAGAGTTTCCACGCCCACTCCTCCACCCGAAAGAGCTCCAGATTAAAATAACTGTGTCGATATATACCAAACCTATTTGCAGTTTCACAGCAGATTTCCTGAATTGGCGTGCCTGTGAATACCACGAAGCAGAGCCTTGTTGGAGCGCCGATTCTTCATTCTCTGCGCGGCGAGCGCCTGAGCGAGCGGAGCCCGACGAGACGAGTCGAGCGAAGCCGCCTGTAATCCCACTCAGTTTCGTCCTAATCTCAATAAACAGGACAGGGGAAACTGTCGCAGCAGTGTGCGGCAGAACGCGGCCCGGCCTGCTGGCGACAGCTCCTGTGTGTGAGTGCGGTAATACCCTGCCAGCCGTGTGCACACGTGCTACACACTCTCCCATCAGTGGGAAAAGGAGCATTTGTCCTCCTCGGCAGTCTGCGCGAACAGACGGCGCGCTGAGGAAGCAGTCATCTGTCTGTCAAGTCTGCCGATCTGTCTCCGCCGTGTTTTACGGTCGCGGCCACTGGATGCATATGATGCATATATTCATTTTGTATCCTGCTGCAGTCCAAAAATAAGGGCCGAGTACATGCTGCATTTTGCAAAATGTACTGTCATGTATTAGAAATGAATGTTTTTTGGGGTTTTTCTTATCAGACAGGCAGATGATGCTAGTGCTCATTGACTGAGTGCCAACGTCAAAAGTGTGGCTTCTGCATGCACCAATTGACTTGAATCTGTGTGTGTGTGTACAGTGAGCACCTGGTGTTTCAAAGAGCCAGCCGGAGGCGACGCAAATAAATAGCATGCATCAAACAAGTGGGCCAGGATTTCAGAGACACACAAGTTAAGAAACATCAAGCGGCAGGGGAGAGCCGTCTTCTCCCACAATTGATGCTGTTAGATTGGTTCTGACATCTCGAAGCCATTTATAAGTGCCCTCAACTGCACCGGGCCGTTTTTGCCTTGGCAACGACATGGAGCATGTTTATGTGGTGAAGTACACGATATCTTAAGGGTGGGGGGAAAAAAGGGGGAATATGAGGTAAAGATTTAAAGGTTATTCTGTGGCAGAGCTGGATGTGTAGACTGCATCTCCAAATGACAGAGGTTACCGGTGGGCACTGCTCTCCGGTTTGCTCTGGAGCTTTTTTCTCAACCGTCTGATTCCTCACAGCTGACAAGAGAATAAGGGCAAAGTCGGGACCTTGAGAAAATCAACCGTTTCGTATGCCCGAGCGTGTACTTTCTGTTCCCTGTCAGTCCGCCTTTATCTCTCTCACTCTCCCCCCCCCCCACACACACATACAGTACACACACACACACACACACACACACACACACAGACTACTCTTTTCAGCCCAAACACCCATGGGGCAGAGCGTCTGGTTGCTGGAAATGTCAAACTGCTTTGTCACGTCCAATCTCAGTCGGGGAGCCAAACCACTTTGTGGTGAGTGGGCATATGTGTATGTTCTGTAAAAAACCCCCCAAAAAACTCAAGAACCCCAACAGCTCAAGGTGCAACGTTCCGTTGGTCTGAACTATCATTTGGTATAAATTTGCATTTTTGACATAGATAAATGTGCTGTTTCATGAAAAAAAACGAAGATGAGACAACGAGATAAGATGAAAAGGAGCATCGAATAAAATCGCAAAGCTGTAAGTGTGATGGGAAGTTTCCCGAGACCTCAGATGTCTGAAGCAGAAGCATTTTTTTAAAGCGATGAGTGGTGTAATGCCACCGCATTCTAAAGGCCGCCCTTGGCATTAACACCCAAATAGACTCACATGACACTACCCACATGTCCAGATGAGGTTATTACTCATGAAACCACTTCACCTACGTACATGTGTGTAGATCCTGCTGGGTCCCCGGCCCTTAGGCATTAACCTACGTTAACCGTAGTCGTGTTACATTACATGCAATACTTATGTCCTTGCGTGAAAGACTTCTCACCTCCTGACCCCGATGGGTCTGATGTTGTGACCGTCTTCTCCTCCCGGCCGGAGGCTCCGTTGTCATATTTGTCCTGGGTCTGGACTTCGACCTCGGTTGCCATGGCAACCACAAGTGAGGAGTGGGCCGGTTTGGTTCTATTTTTCGTCAGTACTTTTTTCAGCTGCGCTAGAGGCAGACGGTGAACTATGGTTTATAACGAGTGACCTGTGGAAATACAGCCCAAAGACCTAAGTGAGGAAACAGAGTACCTTTTAATGGTAAGTACAAAAGGATTAATATAAATAATATTTGGGCACACTTTGCTTCCTTATAGCTCATTTGCTTTTTAAAGCACAGACTAATAATTGGAATCTCAAACAAAGTCTTGTCTTCAACCAATCGAAGTGAGAATTGTCTCTTAGTGCCAAGAAGGTCTAAAGCCAACAAGAGATTCTATCCTGACAAATGTTTCCTCATCATGTCCTACCTTTTTGCAAGGTAATGTCGTTCCCTACGCCGTATGAGAATGTACATATTTGTGTTTTCCGACCCGTCGCCTCTATAGTTTCACTTTTAGCGAGGCAACCACAAGTAGTCGCTTGCGCTTAGAGAGAGATTGTGTTCCGCGTTAAAAGGGAACAAACTCTGACAGGTAGGAGATGGGATGCCAACTGTGGTCTGACACGTCAACATCACACCCTTTGTCGACCAAAGCATCCACCCTGACCTCCCGTCAGGGACACTTAACAGTCATGCTGCTTCCGCCCTCGCTCCTGTCCGACAACATGTAAAATAATCTGGCCTTGTCGGGTAAATGTGACCGTAAAGGTCGTTTTGAACGTTCGAATGCCGTCGCCTTTCCGGCGAGGGCAGTCCCTCTGAAACCAGTACTAGCAGTTAACCCCACAAGTTAAACCATAGTTTTATCTACTAGTTGCATCGTCATTTCAAAACAGGAAACACGATAGAAGTTTCGGGGGCCTTGTGGACTTTAAAAGTCTGTACAGGCCAGCGTGTGTCTTGTGTGTGGGAGGGCGGATGGCAGCGGTCCCGTTCTCCCGGGGCGAATGCGAAACTCTCCGGCGATTGCCGCGAAAAGACTCTTCGCCGTCGGGGCTCGGAGTCTTCCTCGCGTTGATTTATTTATTTCTTTTCCCCACTTTTTCAGTCCTCCCCGTCGCCAATCTCACGCGCACGTCTTTTTTTAGGGCGACTGGTTCCACCCACTCACAAGCTGTTCGTTCTTCCACATACATGCAGTCGGGGGGGCTGTAATCACATCTGTCGCATTGTCTCCCATGGAAAAAGATGCCTAGTTGTGGCGTTTGTCTAAATGAGGAGCGCGTGTTTTGTGTGACTGTTTTTTTTCCTTCTCTCCTTTCTCTTTTACACGTTCTTCAACGAACGTGAAGACTTTCCCTTCACTTTCTAAAATGTCATGATTGTTTCCATCGCGTCGTGTTGTTGTTGCTATTCCCACAGGAAATAACACCCCCCCCCCCCTCTTGTTTCCAGCCCTCTGAATGCACGCTGATTCTGTTGTCGGGGGGGGGTATTTTCTCACAGCAAACCAAAGAAAGGCTCCTGATTGCTTTGAATTTAATGCGGTTTAGCTACCGGCCCTCTTTGCCTGTCGCCACCTTTTAAAATAGAACACAGTCCACTGGTAGCAACCCCGACAAGAAAGAAGCCGGGCTTGTGGTACCACCACGTCTTTTTATCTTCCGTCTTTGAACACCCGATAGTCCATCATCTGTCCTCCAGCCTCAATGTTTTCAATTTAGTTTTTGCACAGGGGAATATTTGTTAAGTTTCCTTATCTTTAGCCTTTTGAAAACCATATATCACAGATTATTGTTCATGTTTCAGTATGAAGCACAACGGTGCAGTCTTTTTAAATCCGTTACTCAAACACAATGCAAAGATATGTTCGAATGTTTTAGCCATAGTCATCGTCTTTTTTTTGCCGTTGTTTGGTTTTACACTGACCTTTACTTTGAAGACTTAACACTTGTGTCGATGGGGAGAACAAATTCTCACCGAAGGAAAGGCTGATTTTTTTTCAATCTGCGTCTGTCTTTCTTTCTTTTAGAGTAATGTCCCTGTCTGTCTGTCTTGTCTGAGTCGCCACCTTCAATTAGACTATAAATGATTGGTCTCAGACATCACTGTAATTCACGATCATGGTACTGCTGGCTCACATCCAAAGCTGAATTTGATCCAGTTCGGCGGGACACAAACAGCAATGGCCTTTTTTTTAAACTTTTGTATGCACTTACTCTTCTCCCCTCTTCGCCAGTCGTGTGCAATTTTACTATCGATTGCAACTGAACAGAACACCTCTCTGTTCCCACAGCAACTGATGCGGTCGTCCGTGTTCCACATGTTCATCCTGAGCATGGTCGCCGTGGACGTCATCGTTGCTGCTAGCAACTATTACAAAGGCGAGAACCACCGCCGGCACTATGATGAGTTTTACCTGGCAGAGGTGAGTTTGGTTTCTTTTCTGACAAATCCAAGTGGCCACCCTAACCCTAATAAGTATAATATTATTCCAACTATTAAGTTAAATTATGATCTTTTTTCCTCTGGTAATCTCCTGTGGTGTGTCAATTAAAGTTTAATCCAGCATAATCTGAATGAAACTTCCGGGTCTCCTCCCATGAGGCATGATGCAACTGGTGATTTTAGGATGTCTACCATCTTATAAGCCACACATCTGCATATTGATTATTGTGCAGTGTGTTCAAGATATATACGTTTTATTTGCATTTGTTGACTTTGTATATTTAATCGTTTCTTTTTCATTTTGTGAATTTGAATGTAAAAGTACTCATCCCACCTTCCCCCGTAGCCATCATGCCTCTCTCTCTCACATGCAGCCTGAATGGAGGAGATAAGAAAAAGGGAAAAACCCACGGACCATTATTACCTTCTCTCACTGCCTCCACCCACGTCATCACATCGATCTGCAGATTTGTTCCAATCTGTGTGAAGGCTGTGAGGGGAAAATAGGAAATGGAGGCCCTGGGTTAAGAGCTGAATGGGCGAATAGACATTTAAGTGTTGAGGTGACAATTTTTGCGCTCTCTCCTCCTCGCCTGCTCAAGGCAGCGGCGGATCCTCCAGTGACTTGCCACTGCACAACTATCGCCAGAGCCAGATTTAAAACAGAATGATCAAAATTGATGTAACCAATACTGTGGATATAACCTGATGTCCAGTCCCAGCTATGGTGTCAAGCTCAAAAAAAAAAAAAAAAAAAGATCCTTTACACTCACTGACCACTTTCATTTTGACTCTATTTACCTTCTTGTGTAGCAAATACATAAGTAATGTTAGATATGTGATTTCCAACATTTCAAACGTTTTTACCTCTGCATGCAGTTTTGTCGATGAGCAACTGTTGACCTATGTCACTGAAATTTAAAAAAAAAAATTGCTGAGAAAGGTTTGTGTTGACAGAAAGTAAACGCCAACACTCCTACATTTCCATTTTCTTCACTCCGTCCCAGGTTGCTTTCACCATCTTATTTGACCT
Source organism: Scophthalmus maximus (assembly GCF_022379125.1). Taxonomy (NCBI): domain Eukaryota; kingdom Metazoa; phylum Chordata; class Actinopteri; order Pleuronectiformes; family Scophthalmidae; genus Scophthalmus; species Scophthalmus maximus. The sequence goes on from NC_061528.1 coordinate 5,732,887, forward strand.
GGAAGCTCTGCTGAAGATCTGGTGTTTGGGTTTCACTGGCTACATCAGCTCCTCTCTGCACAAGTTCGAATCTCTGCTGGTGGTGGGCACCACGCTGCACATCTACCCCGACCTCTACCACTCCCAGTTCACCTACTTTCAGGTATGGCTATACGTGCATATTGATTTTAAGTGAGTTTAACTACAACACTTTTTCAGTCTCGGCACATATTTGGGGGCAACACTTACAGTTGATTTATTCAGGGAAACGAGTTAGAGTTGTAGTCTGGTGGTTTTTATTTTGATGATAATGTTCTGAATGAATTAATGTGCAGCTCTCACGCCCTGCATATGAAACAGCGATTTTGGGAAAGTCGTCATGCTTCTTTCGGTGGAAGTAACAAACTTGTGATTCCTTTGACATCCCTAGAGATGTATCCAGTGGTGGTGAACTAAATTATTCTAGTCTGTATATTAGGTTGTTTCCTACAAGTCTGCCTGTGTGTGATCTAACTCTCTGACAGATTTTTAGTTTTTTCACTTAAAAAAAATTTAAATATTTCAAGATATTTTCTCAAATATTCAATTTCAGGATTGTGCTATATACATGTTATATCTACAGGCAAAATATTTCTTTATGCTCCTTTTTGTATACATATAGGTATGTTAACTGTATTGTATAATGCATCAATATGAAATATATGGGCAAGTAAAAAGTCAATGACATGATGAATATCATCCATCAGATATACACATAATAAGTTTGTCAGCTAATTTTCTTTCGTTGCAGCTCTACCCCTCTCACATCAGGTTTCATTTCACTTTTCTCAAACGCAATCAGTCGTGTGCTTTTAGCTAATGAACTTTTTTGAGCCATTGGAAGTTGACTGCCGCACTCGTATGAATGAATTCCTCACTCTTTCCACCGCTGATGTTTTTTTCCAGGAAGGTCTCATTTAAAAACTGGTGACATTTGGTCACAAGTGATTAACCTTAAGGCTCCGTGCTGGAATCAGAATTGTGTCCTAGCCATAGGGGAAGGGACTTGGCCAAGCAGTCATTGATTGTCTCTGGGTTTTCTTTATTTAGTTATATCCAACCACTGCCAAAGGTTAGCCTCACCAACTGTGTTACAGTTTCGACAAAATGTCACATGCTTTGGAGGCCTACTTAGAGCCCTACAGCTTTGACACACGAATCCTCGGCGGAATGATTTTTAATCAGCCAGAGGAACCCACCTTGACACTTGTCTCTCCGTGTGTTCCGAATTGCAATGACATAAGTAGCCGAGTGACGTGACCGTTCAGTCGATTTATTCATTTCAGAGAGCCTGGAAATTGCATAATTTTTGGGAAGTTTCTATCCGGCGCGGGGGATGCACTCATCCAATTGTGGTCAATATAGGTTTCAAACACTGGCTTGGATATCTGCGACAGCATCAATTTGACACATTGTGCAAATTTGATTTGCAAATCGTCGCTTTGTCTCGCAAAAGGCCGGAGCCAGAAGCCCTCGCAGCGCTGCCCAGAAGACATTCTCAAGAGGTTTGGGGTAAAGTTCGTCACCGGTTGCAGACAACACAAAATAGTCTTTGAGAACAAAACAAGGTTTTGATTCGGCCATGCCACAACATTCAGTTTTTTGTATCGTGTTACCTTCTGCAGCTCTGGCCCTGAGCCTGAACTGTGGTTGGGATAACCTGCGGTAACAGTCAACGTGTTTTGCATGTCACAACCAAGTGATTATGTTCAAGATTGTTCATTCACACTCTCAATCCAGGTAGGTTTTTTTCTCCTTAAAACAGTGACACAACAAAGAGCTAAGAAGTAGAAGCAAATATAACGTTTAGTACATTTATTGGTTATTTTTCGTCTTTTCCTGTTTTATGTTGAAAACAATGATCCAGAGTTTCGAGGTTAAAACAAAAGGGATGGAAGGAAGGAAGTTAGGACATGGCGGTATGTGATTAGAGCGCTGCTCATTTGGTGTCTCAGTCATAACAGCATTCATGTAATGATACATTGAACTATATTTGTGATGATTTCTTGTGATCTTAATTCTATCAAATGCGAAGGGGACTTGTACATGTTGATAAAGCGACATACTCCCGTACTAGGAGGTTGATTTGTCTGAGCCTTCGCACTTTGAATAAAGGCATCAACCAAAAAGCTTATAGCCCTGCACAACAACTTACCTCAGACAGACTGCCAGATGCTGCTCTGGGTCAAAAGGATATTTGGTCCTCCCTGCCTCCTCAAGTGCGACTCCAGCGTCCCCCCAGCAGGACTTCACTCTGTCCCACTGACATCCCAAAATTTTTGCCACAGCAACATTGTACGAGAAAGTGGAACCTCTCCTTTTTCTTTCTCTATCTTTTATAACGGGGAACGGAGGACGCGATCATCATCAGCGGACGATGCGAAAGATAATCTGACGAACGAGCTTGCAGAGAAAATATTCAGATGTTATATTGAGAAAGTGTCATTGCTGCCGGTATGAATAGTTTCCATGTGAAATATTCTTTGTCTTGTTTATTCATCATGACCCCGGTGTGTAAAAGCCTTTTGGGCTTGTGACAAAAAGATAGATAAGGGGGGGAGTGTTTCTTTCTTCCATGGCCTCTGTGAACTCTCATCATGGTTTGCTTTTGTCTGTTATAAAATGGATGGTGGTCATCATGGGCTGTCGGGAGTCGGCGGTAGTGTCTTCCCACCCCCATCTGTCATCGTGCTGCGAGCGCTATTACTGTATTCGTTGACTCTAGTTTCCCCCTTTACCCGGCATCCCGCATTGTCTTTTTGTGTGTGTGTGTGTGTGTGCGCTGTGTATTGGGAAACGAGGAACAGCCATTCGTATGGATTTGAGATGGATTCTGAAGAGAAAAATCTTTGGGCCATCGCAGTGTGAAGCTCGATCATTAGCCACTCTCCAGATCCCCGATCAAAGCCTGACCAAGATGCATCGCCGTTCGGGGCGTGTTGTCACCACGAGCAATTTCAGCACTAAGCCTGTTGACAGAGCAGGTGACTGCACCTTTACCACTGGGTCACGGTCAATATTTTCTCTTTCAAAATCAATATGTAATCAATGGGGTTCTATATGTTTGCCTCTATGAATCTGATATGTATCTCAAACTCTCTTGAGAGCATCTCTCGCTTCCCTTGGTGTGGACTACACTGCTGCTCCAAAGACCAACATGTGAAGCACAAAACCATGGTCACACAAGCCTTCTGCCCTGTCGCCCCCCTCAGGTGCTGCGGGTGGTGCGTTTGATTAAGATTTCCCCGGCGCTGGAGGACTTCGTGTACAAGATATTCGGCCCGGGCAAAAAACTGGGCAGCCTGGTGGTGTTCACCGCCAGCCTGCTCATCGTCATGTCGGCCATCAGCCTGCAGATGTTCTGCTTTGTGGAGGAGCTGGACCGATTCACCACGTTCCCCAGGGTGAGAAACCTCTCGCCTTCGCCCGTCACTCAGAGAGCAGTCTGAATACTTTTGAAAAGCAAAAGTGAAAGTGGTCCATTTACAAAGGCTTCTTCGAGGATGAGCTAACCTTTACACCTCATTCTTTAGGTCACACATTTATATTTCTTTGTGTTTTTTTTCTCAAGGTAAACTTTGCCTAAATGAATCACAGCTTGTAAAAAAGAAAAATCCTCTATTGAGGTCAGGTAAGCTTTTGCTGAGCGCGATGCTCTTTTCATGGTCTGTCATTTAACTGTAATTAGCTTCTTCCGCACGTCAAATAATTGTCGCCCTTACTTCATTTGGATGACATTCTTAACCTTGATTTTAGTGCGGAACATTTTTTAAATTGATTAGACCAGCATTTTCAGGGAATCTCCGCAGTAAGAGTCTCTCAATTTAGTGTTGTTTTCACCTTTGAGTGAACTGTCACCAACGCACCCGGTGTGAAACTACCTGAAATTGATTTGTTCTCATTCCAGTCGCAACAGGCAGGCATGTGTATGAAATGCGCCAAATAAAAAAATTGCATCAATCCATGCGAGCAGCCGTTCAGAAAAGCAACAGGGAAAGTCTCCAGATGCTGACGATGTTGATGCGTGGTGGGTCGGCAGACCCGGAACCTGCTTTGATTTCTAAGTGCTCGTGAGCTGCTTTCTCTGTCATTAGCCACATCTTTCCCTCTTCTTTAAAAATTCTCTTTTTTTTTTTTTTTTACCCTTCCAACATTTTTACTGATCCCAGACACAGCGGGACATGAAGGGTTGCTAATAAACAGATGCCACTTGCATGCTGTGTTACCCTCTCTCTCCATCCATAATGCTTGCCTGACACCCCCCCCCCCCCCCCCCCCCCCCCCACACACACACACACACACACACACACACACACACACACACACACACACACACACAGTCACCCACACATCACAGTTAATGATGTTTGGCGCTCTCCCCGATGGGCAGACCTGTTGCTGGGTTTATCTTTATCCACGGTGGCTGGGGCATGGGTAGCAGGTGGGAGGGGCTGTGAGTGAGGGAAGGAGGTGTGGGAGTGGGGTGGGGGGGGTGTCTGCTGTTTGGCGGTGAGATTCTAAGGAGGAAGTGCCACTTGACTCCAGCTGGCTGTTCTCTACACCTGCGTCTGACCTCTACCAAGTAGACAAGAGGGCAGCAGTGTCGGGGGGGGGGGGGTCTCTCTCTTTCTTGCTCTTCTTGATTTATTTTTGAAAATCCCACAGAGGCGAGCTTGGGCAAGGTGGTACGAGGGGTGGTACGTGCATCAGCTGTGTGATATTCGCTTTTCCGCTGAAAAATCATGTCAAATCTGTCCGTGTAATTTCCTCCCTTTCTCTCTCTCCACTTTTTCCACGGGTGTGCTCAGTGGCCCTGTAGCCCTTGGCCTGCTCTCACTTCCCCCGTATCTTGTGCTTTCCCCTCCCCGTAGGCATTCATGTCCATGTTTCAGATCTTAACCCAGGAGGGCTGGGTAGACGTCATGGACCAGACTCTGGTGGCAGTAGGTCACATGTGGGCTCCGGTCGTCGCCATCTACTTCATCCTCTACCATCTGTTCGCGACGCTGGTGAGGAACTCAATGTGCCGCTTCAAATGCAGAAGTCGGGGTGAATTGACGAGCCTGTTTGACATTTTGGGCTTTTACCACACGGCGTATTTACCACGGTATTTTATTCAAACCCAATCTGTTGGTTTTTTTTATTTTGTTTTAGTAAAAGCAGGTTGGAGAAAAATTAAGTGACAAAAGGAAACACAAATTGCTTTCTCAATGCATTCAATTAGTGCCCCCCGTCCCTTCGGTGTCCTCTCAAGTGGTACATCTAATCACAGTTAATCAGACTCGCGGGCGTAATATGTGCTGACATTTCAGCGTTTGGCCCTCATGACATGGGGAGCGATCAGACGGCACAGACAGTCTCGGGGATGACTCACACCTCAATCCAGACAGACAGGATGTCTTCGAGGACAGGACAAGCAAATGCAATTACGGAGCAGACTTTGTGCTTTGTACTAGTCTTACTTTTTCCTATCTGTTATGACCGTGATAATCACATTAACATAGTAGGGTGTGCGCGCGCACAGCTCGCGTTCTCACGCACTTCCTCTCGATGCGTTCTAGATTCTGCTCAGTCTTTTTGTGGCTGTGATCTTGGACAATCTGGAGCTGGATGAAGACCTGAAGAAGCTCAAACAGGTAAGAAGCTCATGCAAATTGATCACATTGATAATAGTTTTCCCAAGATGGTGATTGCTGATAGTTAATTTGCATATATTGTGCAGCAGAAAGATTCCAAAGTAAAGAATTGATGAATATCTGGTAGATTTTAGGTTTGTGTGGGTTGGTGGTCACCTCGTGCAGCAGATTTGCATCTTGCTATCTCAGTTTCCCCTGCAATGTTTCAATTTCAGCCCAAGTACTGAAAAATCTGCACATTTTTTACATGATAGTAACTATTAAAACAAGGTAATGCTGATGTATTTGACAATCGGCGTGAATCAAAAACGAAGGCCAAATCTTCGCCAGAGAAAGTGGAGTGGAAAGTGTAAGAAAGATTTAATAAGGTTTCTAGAAGTTTGATGTTTTTTGGGGATGAAGTTCATAATGCTATAAGAATAATCCAGATCAATGACAGTCCAACAAGCGGTTTGTAGTGGTAATACCTTGATATGGTTTAGAGATCAATGTTTTGACAAACCGGCCGGGTACATTTTGTTACATATCAATGAGCGATTAACACTTTATACGTATTTTGATTTCATGAGTTGAGCGCATGAAAGTTGTTATTGTTGATTTCTATCGATTCCTTGTTCGCAATCGCGTTAAAATGCAAAAGAAATGTGACAACAAATGTGACTTCCAAAATTTATATTTCCTTTTGACAACGGCATTTGTTTCAGTCTCTTCTCATCGTTTACTCTGCATCTGCTATTGTTTTTATATATATGACCTTTTTCAGATGAGCAGTTGGCGTAATTCAAATAACTCGTATGCAGCGGTTGGTTAGAAGCATTGGACACCCAGTGCTTCAACTCCTCTTGAATTTAGAAAGTTGCATTAGATTTGACATAATTGCCCCATTTATTTAATCAGTACCTCACTTAGTAAATAATCCCAGTATAAAAAAAATCTCATTCATACAACACATCAAAGTATACTTGCAACACATTTAAAGAAATAATAATTCTCTCCATGAGCTGCTGGCTTGGCTACTGCACACGTTGTGTTGCCACCCAGGGGACGAGTAGCAGGGTTGATTTATGTGCCCACATGTTGGGCAGGGCTCGGACTAATGTCTTAATTCTCACCTTTTTTGGCGCTTTTCTCTCGAGGGTTGAGTAAGTGGGCAATTAACTTAAAAAAAAAAAAAAGAGAAGTAAAAAAAAACCAAAAAACCCTGTTGTGTGAGAAAGCTGGCACTTAACACACGCAAATACAAACAAGGCGTCCGCGCCAGCCGCTGCTCAGCGGGTGAACTTTAATAAGCAGTTTCCCGCATCAAACGCAAATGAAGTGTTGCCTTTATCGTACAGGGGAATGTATGAAATGAAAACCCCTGGTCAGTTTCTGTTTCTATTTTTTTTTTCCTTTTTTCCCCCCTTGTTTCATAAATTAACTAATCTGTTGTTGGATCACCAGCATGAACAGGTTTGCGACACACACACACACACACACACACACACACACACACACCAAGCCCACACTCAAAAACACTGTAGACTGTGTGTACCCAGAGCCGACTGGCAGGTCCCAGCACGCCTGGACAGGTTATTTCCCACCTACAGCTGAGTGATTAGGTGCATTGACTGTAAAATTGCCTTTTTTACAGGAGCCTCAATCACAGGATACAGGGACCGACTTTAAATAGAACGTAGATGGGGGACTCACCCTCGCACAAGGGAGTGCTCCTCTAAACATGGTGAAAACCCAATGACACGTCCAACCTTTCCTACAAGAAAAAGCACACGTGGGGTTTGCGAGAGATGAGACAAACCTATTACGTTTGCCCGCTGTGTGATGAATGACTTCATTGAGTTGGTAATGTTTTGTTATTAATAGTGTCCACGGCAACCTCTTTTAAACAGGGAGAAACAGAAAATAGTAACGCCTATACATTTTCAACTCAAAACCTTTCCACGAGTGTTTCTGGTTATGGATTATGGATATCGATCGATATTCAGAGTGACAGTTTGACGCGTAAAGAGCCCATGTGCATTCCCTTCCCTTGGGACATTTTTTTTAATCCTTTTTTTCTTCACAGTCGGCCGAGCACACGCACAGTTGCTGTGTTCAAATTATTTGGAAATAATGGAACGACAAATTGAATCTGAGTAAACTATTAAAGGGGGAATTCATGCAAATTATACAGTTTTTGCCTCAGTATAATTTGAAGTCAAATAAGGGATGGAGTGTGTGTGTGTTTTTGGGGGAAAGCCGTGGTGGTGGGAAGTTTGTGTCGGGGGTTGAGAGAAACTGGTGGGGGTTTTTTTTAGGTTGTTGGTGACATCCCTTATCGTGCTCCATGTCTGTCAGAAAATCCGGTTATAAAAAACGGCTAATCATGTCAGCTCCTGTCAGACGCCATTGTGTTTCGCTGCCCTCCGTGAAAGACTTCCGGCACACAGTACGTGCGCGGCTGCACGCGTTCGAGTGGCGGCTTTGTGCGTCTGTGTCTTTGGTGTGTGCACACGTGTCACGTTGAAATGACATTTCAAATGTGCAGTCAAGCTTTGAGCAATAAGGCCCTGCCCGCCTGCGCGGCACAATTATTCAGGATTATAGTGAGCCATTCTTTCTTTCTTTTTTTCTGTGTACAGTTTGTTGTCAATGCCAAGGTCATGTCTCGTCCCTCATATTCTTGTCGTACAATGCTGTCTGACTTCGAATAATAATCACGCAGTCAACACGTGATGCATTCTTTTTGTGTGTATTTATTCAATCGACCAGTCAGTCAATCAAGTGCTTTGAAAATTTGTGAGGAAACACGAGAGGCTGAATTTATTAAACGAAAAATATATTATAATAATTATAGACTAGAAATAGATGTATAAAAAAGTGGATTAAATAATAAAAAACCTAAGAGGGAATAGATGTATTGAAGGGAGTACAATGAAAAAACAATCATATAAATAATAAAATTAAAATCAATTTAAGGCCGGACCCAAAAGATACAGTTGTGCTTGAGTTTGCTTTTACCGCATTGATTTAAGATCTCTTCATACAGTTAGTTCACTGACTAACTCCTGGGAGCACTCGGCCTTCTAGCCTCCTCTCTCAAGCCATCCCCTCTATACAGTACATGGACAATGTTGTTCAGTCAGCCGAATAGTTTTGACTGACCTCGTTGTGGGAATTCATTTTACTTACAGGGCTAAAAAAGGTCAGCAGCGTCCTGTTAAGAACCGTCCCGTGAGTCGTTACGTGCAACGAAAGACACACACACACACACACACCTCGGAGGCCAAATCAGTCTGTTTGGCTGCTGGTACGTAAAGAATCACCTCATGCTGTTGACGTCGACAACGGCAACTGCGACATAAACATCAAACCTACCTGTAAGAGCACACTTAAAAAGCCTTTTACATTGAGTTCCTGCTCAATAATGTTAGTGGCAATATTTCTCTCCGACTCCCACACACACACACACACTTTAATCTTCTCCATTATTGCCTATATTGTGCTCAGTGGAGCATCAGTGAAGCAGATCAGTAATGATGGCGGGTTACCAGGCAACGCCGTTCGGTCGTCATCGTGTCGTCAGCGGGGCAGGTGTACGTAAGCTGCTGTCATTCCACGCCGTGCATGTGTGTGTGTGTGTGTGTACTACTATGTCCGTCGACGATGATCAGTAAGGCATGTCGCCAAAAAACATTCGGCATCGTTTGTAGACCGACTGCAGGCCAGCCTCCTCTGGGGGAATGACTTGCAGCTGTCGGCCTCGACAGACCATTCGTCTCAATTTGGCTTTTCTTTCACCGTTTTAAGATTGAAATGTCAGAATAAGAAGCAGAGCCTTGTGGGTAATCACACTGTGATCAAGCAGATCACAGTGAGCTTGCTGCGCTGTGATATCTGGTGGCTTTTAATGTCGTGTGAGTTATTGCCTTTCAGCAACACAACACAGACTCATTCACACACGAACACACACACACACGTGCGTACGTACTCACATACACACACAGCACACACGTACATAAGAGTGTGTATTAATTACTGGTAAATTGAGAGTGAGCAGGGCTGCAACTGGTTCATTCTGCCATACTGATGAGCAAGGAGCACAGACGTAACGGCCATGTCTTTATGTCTCACAAACACACACAAACACGTGCGCATGCGGCAGTGCGTGCGCTACTCATCAATGTTGATTAGGATAATGCATTTATTGCGTGAAATTAGGTTGCCGAGAAAATTTTAATGAAATGACGCCTGGGACAGGAGAAAGTTAGACAGCGGAGGGAAACAGAAAGGAAGGTAGGAAGTAGGAACCCCCCCACACACACACACACACATACACACACAACCCAATTCTACCATTCCCTACACACACACACACACACACACACACACACCCACACTCCCATGTGGGTTTCTGTTCATGGCTGATGTGATACTTGGAAGAGCTTTAAAATATTAAGTCCAACACTATTACTACATTTAAACTTAGCTATATATTATTATTATTATATATTACATATACAAACATTAAGAAGTCTGAAACAGTGAGAAAAAATCTTATCTTGTTATGGATATTACGAAGAATTATAATGATTTCATGGTGGAGATGCTTATGGATTTTACTTTCCATTTGTGTAGGTGAGATAAGATTAGGCGTATGAAATTATTGCTGGAGCAACACATCACAAGTATGTGCTTTTTATGACCATTTGCAGGTAAAGAAAAAAAAATACTGTAACTTACTGTAACCAAATTCATTGAGCTTATTCTTAAGAGGGGGGTACTCCTTTTTCAAGCCAAGGAAAACGGCAACGGATGGCCAATGGACATGTGATTTGAAATAAGAGTTTGTCTATTGGATGTTGCTGCCACCTGTTATTGTTCTGCCTTCATCGTCGGTGTCACAGGTCGCTGGGCTTTCGTGATTGGAGAGACTGATGGCCCGGCTCCATTCAGCAAATCATTCCCTCACACAGAGCTTGTCTGCAGGACCGGGGGGGGGGGGGGTGTTTATCTGTGCCGGTAGACATCAACTAAATAGAAAAAAGGTGTTTACCCCTAAGGGTAGGGATGATGATAATGTTAGCGTGTGTGTGTGTGTGTGTGTGTGTGTGTGTGTGTGTGTGTGTGTGTGTGTGTGTGTGTGTGTGTGTGTGTGTGTGTGTGTGTGTGTGTGTGTGTGTGTAAACTGTCACTGGTGATAAATCTGGGTGTGTTTTGGGTTACGCACCAATTTTTGCATTTCTGTGTGTGTGAGAGTAGAAATGTGTGCAATCAAACAGGTCCTGAGGCCAGGTGGATGAGTCACATTTGGGAAATTGTTAAACAGAAGCGGGTAAAAAAAGAGAGCGCTAAAAGCTAAGTTTCTTTCATCTGCAGTCTTTTTTTACCAAATGCATGCATACAAATCAGGGCATATGCAACCACCATTTTGAGGGTGTGCGCATCAAAATTTCACATGATCATGCACACATTTGTGTGAGTGCATGACGATCGTGAAGCTGTTCTGGTGCCTCTGTCCTGCATTGACCACTGTGGCTGAAAGTATAGTACCTTTTCTTCCTCACTGGATCCGTCGGTGTCCCCCTACCTGCCCTCTCCTGCCCCCTGGCCGGACTTTCATCACCGATACACATTGGGTGATGATGAAACATGCTAAACAATCCGGTCTACAGCTGATTAGTTTGAAGAAATACAAAATGAGGAGGGAGTGGCGGAGGCCGATGGAGAACGGGAGCCAGCGAGAGGTCCTGACTCAAATAAAGAGCCGGTAGGGAAGAAAAAGTTATCTGTGCTAACTGGTTTTCAGCCTGCTGTTAAGAGACTCTTGAAATCAAAAGCAAATATAGTTATATATAGACAAATTAATCTTAACCTAAGCGACCACTGCTACTTTGGAGTAGCTCTCCTAGTCTTCTGTATTAAGACCTGAAATGAAAAATTCACGTCCTTGCTCAAATTTTGTAAATCCTCACAAAACATATTTCCGTTTGCAAAAAAAAAAGGATAGTACAGTATCACTATCTGAATCTGTCTCAAAAAAACAATTTAATTCTCCTTTTGCAGGAAGGAAAGATGCACTAATCACATCAGAATCATTTCTAAAAGCAGAATGCTGATTTGGTTTGTGAGAGTTCACACCGATAACAAATGTGTTTCTCTTATTTTTCCTGGGTTCATATGCCACCGGGTCCAGCCGTGCGTGCGTGCGTGCGTGCGTGCGTGCGTGCGTGCGTGCGTGCGTGCGTGCGTGCGCGCGCCCAGAAGCCCGTCGAGAGCCGGCCCTGCAGCGGCGTTCAGAAGGATAATTGTTGGGGTAAATTTTAGATTCCCAGATTATCTGACCTCGTCATTTTAGGGATTCAGTGATTGGAAAAAGCCGACTGCTGTGATGCACTTGTGACGCGTCGCCATCTAACCACACCACGCCATCTTGTGCAAGGCCTACTCTGCAAAATTTGAATTATACTACTTGTTGTTTCAAGTTTTATGGACCAGACAAATGTGTGTCTGTGCATCTCTGTGTCGAAGGTCCACGTTGTGGTGTGACTACTCCCTCAGATTCCCAGTATATCAACAGTTTAACAGATACATTGTGAAGACGTGGCTCATCACCGTATGTGCATCCTCAAAGAAACACGGCGGGGAGTTCCACGGACCACGGGCAGAGGGCGTGACGTGGCACAGTGGGGTAATCGGATGTTTGCCCCCACCAGGCTCATCAGGCTCGTCAAAGTCGGCGTGGAGAAGAAGCGTGGCGGTGACAGCGTGTGGTCGTCAAACCGACTCGAGTATAGTGTCTATCTTCTTGTTCCACATTTGTCAGCCGGGCAGAGTTGCGATCTGGCGTCGACTGTCTGTGAGAGATCAAACAGGACACGAGGGAGGTGGGCGAGGGAAATGGGAAGGAGGAGGAGGAGGAGGAGGAGGAGGGAGAGAAAGAGGGGTGTTTGCTTTGAGCATAAATGAGGTTTAGGATGAGTGGCCACTGTTTCCCAGGTGTGACAGGAACATACACTGTCACCGTGGTAACAGAGACACGATCAGGGCTCTCTTATCCAAATAACACCTGCCTCTTCTCATTTCTTATGCGTACGTGTGTGTGTGTGCATTATGGGGTGGGGTGTCTGTGCATGTGCATTCTGTGTGCTCGGTGCCGCAACCATCATATTTCAAAAGGCAATCGACACGGCATGGACAATTATTTTTGGATCAAATGTGTCACGGAGCGATTTGATTGTGACTTCCCGCCGAGGATTTCATTATTTATGAATTAAACCGAAAGCCTGCCCTCCATTTTACGTGATTTAATGGACAAAAGGACTACTTAAGACTTAGTGAAGGAGAAGAAAGGCGAGGGTGACAGCGAAAGAGAGCGGGGGAATAAAAGAGTGTGCCCCTCGGAGAATCCCAATACAATGTGTTCTTATCTTTTGAATGTCACCTTCAGTTTTGTATTGGAAGACGCTCTGGGCACTGTGCCCCTGCCATGCACGAAAAACGAGCAATAACACACATACGCTGAAATTACTCAGGCACACACAAACACAGAAACGTCTCATCTGTATGAAATATTGTTGCCTTTAAATCTTTTGGGCTTTCGTGTCTGCACTTGTCTGCAATCAGAGATTATATTTCTTCACAGCTTGCTGTTGTACGTATCTTGTCAAACACGTAGTGGATCATGGAATTGCAACAACCAGATTTTACAAAACCAAATAATGGAATTGGAAAAGGCTCATATGGAGGCATACTAAGGAATGTGTAGTATCCATTTAAAAGGATTTGGACTTAATTTTGTTCTCAGATTCTGTGCTCAAGTACACTGTGGATGTTTTTAACTCACTTTACTTAAAAAAAAAAAAAAGGAATTATTCCCATCACATACGACGCACAACCGTAGTTTTAATATTACTCTATTTTACATGTTTCGTCTTTATTGATAGAGAGGTAAAGACAGGGACACAACGGGAAAGACGGGTAACAATGGGGAGACGGAGGGGGGAACCACATGAAGGGATGTTACATTTACACTAGATATGAGTCTTAACCACCAGGAGGCCCAGGTTGCCTCGCCCCAACACCAGAACCGAACCCCAAACTGCTCACGGTTGGACGCTGTGTGGGTTTGGATATTGGGATAATGGGGTATTAATAGTACTCGCAGTTGTTTTGGGTTGCTGGAGGTAGCTATCAGAGGTTTATGGGCTGTGCGGCTTTACAGCAGCTCCACGGCACGGCTCATTACCCGGCTAATGAGAGGAGAGGGTGACCCGGCTTACTCGCTCTCCGGTCTCCCAACCTTGGGCATTACGGCTGGACTGGCCCGAGGCCAGGGGAAACCAACCAAGACCTAAGAGAACGTGGAAAGAGAGTAGGTCGGTGATGTATGAAAGTGTCCACACATTTTGAGATTCCTACCGTACCTACAGTTTTCCTTTTTAAAATGTTTAGATTGAAAACGAGCATGGATATGATTGTTGTAAGAGCACGAATTCCTTTAAAATGATGCTGAATGATGGAATATGCAAAAAGTCGGATCGCGCTGTGTTAATACTATCGCCACGATTACAATTACACACACTCTCACGCATACACACAACTGTTCCCTGTCAGTGGCGTGCTCCGATGTCTGAACGGGTAAAAACTGTAGATGACTGTACTCGCATCCTCGCGGCCACGTGCGTGTGTGGACAGCAGCGTTGTAGGCGGCTGGTCATCAGTTTTCCCATTGTTCCATTGGGCCACTCGGCGGTCGCGTGCCTCCGAGCCACTTTTCGCCGGCGCCGGTCGGAGAGAGTTTCGGAGGGAGTCGCAAGCGTTTCAGAGTCACCGACTCTGTGCTTGTGATTTTTTATGAGGTCTTTTGCTGAACTGCTCAAACGAGCAGAATGCTTAAGAATTTGACAGGCTTTTTGTACTTCCACATCAATGATTTCCAAGCCGTTGCATCAGGCAGTAGCTTGAGTACCCTGTATATAATCATGTGTATTACATAGACATATTAATGCTGATAATAATGTAAGGATTTCCAACAAAAGAAGAGGCTTTTCACTCGTTTGAACCGGTTTCATTCCCAGTTGATCGTCACCCACTACCTAATCTGACCCTTCACCCCTCGTCTGAACTATATCTTCGACTCAATTTTGGTCTAATGGTAATGTTCGGCATTAGTTTTTTTTTATTATTATTATTTCTCTCAGCCTTGGTCAGGAGAGCTTTGGAATTCCCGGCCGGAGAGCTCCCTAGCCCAGCCGAGCCTGAAATTGGCTTGAATGGAGGAGGAGGCAGTCGCGGGTTCACCTGAATGGGTCTCAAGGCAAAACACATTAGTCTCGGCTCCGCTGTTACACCGCACACCGTACACTAAATCTCATCTTTGGCAAGCGAAGCGCTGATCTGGATTTATCAACCACTGACTGTGACACAAAAGGAAACAGAGACTTTTTTTATTTTTCCCACCTAAGCACCCAACCTTCAGACATACAGGTGCAATGCACTTACTACACGTGACTGTCACACGCACACATACTTAAGTTTTCAAAACACCTCCATTTTTCCTTTTGTCCATCTCCAGTTGTTGCTGAAATTTACAGTGTCTTTCTTTCACATAATTTTAGTCCTAAATTGATTCTAAAATCTTGGAGTATCCAGTAGTCACTGGATCCGGAAGAGTAAGCCAATGCTGAGGTGCCTGAAGCTTGTATTCTCTGGAATCACCAGCAGAGGGCGACTCTACTGGTTGCAAAAAAAAGGCATTTTCTATAGAAGTCTATGAGAAAACGACACTAATTTGATTTATAACGTCAATAAACATTTTCCTGAGCCGTTTATTGTCTCAATGGCTAGTTTCAAGCCTCCTCCAATTTGGGATGATGTTCTTTTAGTAAATGATGGTCCCATTTAGCGTAAAATAGATGACATAGCACATGATTGACAGCTAGTACGGTCCAATCGGTGCATGGGTGCAGGGATGTGGATGAACTCTCAGTCAGACCCAACCCCCGCTCCTACGTGTGGTTGCAAATAAATAAAAAAAACAAGATGGCGCCGGTCAAAAAGCGATTCTCTGCAACAAAACGGCAGTTCACAAACCAGTGGGGGGGACGTCAACGTGGGTTGCCACTTGGTTTGTTCCCACTAATGTTGCACTTGTCGGCTGCTTTACTTTCACCTTCTGTCCAGCTTAACCTAAATCGGCTCACTGAGCTAAATTAAAGAGCTGCTCTTCCACGGTTCTTAATCACTGTCTTATTAATTTCTTCTAGTGTCTTGGGTCATTATCTTTCATTATTTAAACAAATGATCCAGAGTTGCAAGCGGCGAAACCCAAACATTTGTCTCTGACACTAAAACGCTCTGTAAAGCTGAGGGGAACGTGTGATACTGCACCAATGGCTCCATCACTACACGTGGTCTCTCTTACATTAGGCCACATGTAGCCATGCAATGTATGATATTGTCGAGTGTGCGCTTCGATACAGGTGAACGCAATCCCTCCTCCAAGATGCAGTACACACGTGCGACCAGTAATCACTAGTCAGTCAGATTTTGCTGGTATGTTCTCTGTTCCGGAGCTTTGTGTCCATGTTTGCTTTATTGATCCTACGTATTGACCAGACCGAAGGCCCGGTGTCTTAGTACGTACAGTTAATAGTGATCTATGGCGAATTATTGGCGTATGGACTCACCACAGGCTTACAGTGATCAGTGATTAAGGAACCGATTTCATCTGATCGTACAGCAAAAATGCTTCTTCTCACATAAGGCCGCCTGGACATGAAGGTATGATAGCGCTTCCTCAAACAAAGGCTTCTCAGCGTGATCCGTCCTGTAGTGGACTCAGATGCAGTATTGAAATAAAATAAGCCGATAAATCAAAGGACGCGGCTCACACACTGCACTTCACTCGGCTGTTTGCGGGAAAGACGTTTGAACCGCGGCTCTTTTTGAATGTGCAAGTTTGTTCCTGTCGCTGCAACTTTTCTCTTTCCCTCTTTTGGGAAGCAAAAAAAGAACCCCGGAAAGGATGGAGAGATGTGAGGGAAGGAGGCAACGAGCCGAAAACGCGAAGCGGCAACCAAGACTTTGATAGCCGGGGCAGTCGTGAATGAATAGACGCGGGTGGATGCTCACTTTGATGGAGAAGAACAAATTGTCTTAAGAGGTGGAGGATGGGAGATGAACACGGGGGAGCGACAAAGGACCCGAGATGGCAGGGAAAGTTTTCGCTGTAATGGGATACTGCTGCAGATAAGGGTGCAGGAGCCTCGGCTAAACTGTACATCTCGCTGAGGTTGCCCAATTGATTAGGACCTGTGGGAACAGCGGGGTCCATATTAATTCTCCACTGTGTGTGTGTGTGTGTGTGTGTGTGTGTGTGTGTGTGTGTGTGTGTGTGTGTGTGTGTGTGTGTGTGTGTGTGTGTGTGTGTGTGTGTGTGTGTGTGTGTGTGTGTGTGTGTGTGTGTGTGTGTGTGTGTGTGTTTTTTAGCTTCAGTATCCAAATGTGTAGCGTTTGAGATGACTGCAGCACTTAATGTATGTTTCGTCCGGAGAAGTGCAGCACAAGGAAGACGCTCTCAGTTTTGCTCATCCATATTTGGTTTTTCTGTTCTACACGGCCGCGCGTGCAGCATAAAAAAAGTGCAGCCCCACTTTTCTGTTTCTATTCGTCCCTCACATTGTGTGTCATTATTATTTTCCCCATACGTGTACTTCTGTCCACTTCCCCCTCGCTCGCTCAGTTCAGTCTCCGTCTCTGCCTCTTCTCTTATCCTACCCCCTTCTATCCTGGGAGTCAGAAATGTAGACAGAAAAGCCTCGGCGAGCAAACGCCGCTGCATAATTCCATCTTCACAGCACGCCACTCACCACTTCGCCCACTCAGGGCAAAAGAGAAAACTCCCACACTTTAGGTTGCCAGAGAAAAGAAAAGAGGATAGACAGATTTTCCATTGCCTCCTTTTGTCAGGTCCCCCCGGCTGTTATCCCCTAAAAAAAATCCGAGAGGCTGCGCTCGACGTGCGGTCACTCCCAGTCAGACGAGACGCAGGAATATACCGAAAAAATACGCGGACACAATGGAGGCGACGTTTTCACTGGTAGTCAGACGGAGAAGCATTCCCCCGAGCCCAGTCAATACTTTCCACGGGGGTCGTCTGCTCTGAATGATAAGCTGCCGTTCGCCGTCGCCACCAAACGCAGTTCACTCCCAGGCCCTAATCTGCGACGCATCGGAGGTTATCTCCAGGCGCCCGGACAGAGAACACCTGCAAGGGAATTTCAATCAGCCCCCGTGCCATGTGTCATTAAAATGGAAATAGTTGGTTTCTATCCTTTGTCATCTCTTTTTGCTGTTTTTAGGCCACAGCGCTCAGGCTCGCACACACGTGCACGTTGTTCCAACTGTCGCCCCCTTTTTCTTTTGTCCATCAACCAACTCCAAAGTAATCTGTCTTTTTTTTTTTTTCCTTCTTTTTTCTTTTGTCGCTCTCTCCATTCTTTTCTGAAAGTAAGTGGGAACTCTGAACCCTAAATGTGGTCGTCTGTGCTACGTGTGCTGTGTATGTGTGGCGCAGGTAATAGTGTTGCTGCCATCATCAGGCAGGAACATGAAGCTGCACCCCGCAAAGTCTGAGGCAAAAAACCTCTGAACCCCCCCCCCCCCCCCCCCCCCCCCCCCCGTCTCCTCTGGCAGGACCAGGCTTAGTCTTGTGCTTTTCCTCCATAAATACCAGCAGTGACTTCATGCAGTTCTCAAACAATCCCAAATCCTCCCACAGTCCAAACTCAAGTCAACTGTGCCCTTTGCTTCCTTCTGTACCGTATGTAATCCCTCTCTTCTTCATTCTTATCATCGCGTGGCTCACTTTACCCTTTCCCCGCATCTTGCCTCTGCTCGTCTCTTCTGTGCGTGAGCTGTCGCTCTCCTTCCCTCCGTCAGCTCAAGCAAAGTGAAGCCAACGCCGACACCAAAGAGAAGCTCCCCCTGCGACTCAGGATCTTTGAGAAGTTCCCCAACAGACCTCAGATGGTGAAGATCTCCAAGCTCCCTTCTGATTTCACTGTGCCCAGAATCAGGTACGGTCGCAGATAGACTCACTTTTTTTTGTTTTTCTCCTGAGAATTTGATGTTATTTGTGATTTATTTTGTTATCCCATACCAAGCGGTTAAAAATAAAAAGAGGCAGCCTTGTCAAATGCATTTAATTAAGTTATGCATCTTATATTTCAAACACTTGGAACGGATCTACACAAGCTCAAATGTCATCAACAGAAAATCAAGGGGGGGAAAAAAAAATGTTACCCAGCAGTAACTCCTGTACATTTATTACCTGATATGACTTAAAGAGAAAAAAAGGAACATCCAAGACCCGTTTCCAGTTGCAGGCTGGAAAACTGAATTATGTCCAACAAAGTGGACCCTCATCATTTGTTATCATTTAGTTGCTGATTAGTGCACAGCCGGCTCCTTTGCTGCTGCAGCCAGTACCCCCAAAGACGTTCTTTACGGCTGAGATGCTTTGAAGATATACTGTACCGTTATGATTATGCTTCAATCCTTAAGCCATTTCTTCACCTGGAAACCATGCATTAAAATTGATCATGAGTGTGTGTGTGTGTGTGTGTGTGTGTGTGTGTGTGTTGTGTTGTCGTGTTGTCGTCGTGTGCTCCAGGGAGAGTTTTATGAAGCAGTTCATTGATCGACAGCAGCAGGACACCAGCTGTTTGTTCCGGCGTCTTCCCTCCGCCTCGTCGTCCTCCTGTGACCACTCCAAACGCTCCGCCATTGAAGACAACAAGTATATCGACCAAAAGGTACTCATACACACTTTCTTTAACTCGCCGTCTCACTCTTTTTTTCACACTGAATGACAAAGGTGATTGCTTCCTCTCCCTGGCTAGACGCACAGTAGATAAACCAAAGCAATAATAAATACAATAGACGTAGGAGCTTCCACTTACTGTTGTGTTTTTGGATGATGCACTAAATTCCACAAACTCCCAGCTAATGTACTCTGTCTGTGTGTGTTCTCTCTCTCTCTCTCTCTCTCTCAGCTCCGCAGGTCGATATTTAGTATACGAGCTCGTAACCTCCTGGAAAAAGAAACAACAATCAATAAAATCCTGCGGTAAGACACGTCATCACCTCCCCACTGAAGCTGTCGAATTCAGACGAGAGAATCAGGAAAATGTCCGTTTGCAGTCATCAGCGCGCCCATTCGCTCGCTGTAGTTGTTCGGAGCAACATTTGCGTTTTTCTCGTACTGCCCCGCCGGAAAATCTTCAGGAAAATGTCCGGACTCCTGGGCATCATCGTGTCTGAAAGTAGCTCGAGTGTGGTTTTGCTGATCTGCAGGTCAAATGACATGTAGGTTTTAAAATGAGCTTTAAAAGTTTGCTCAAATAAAAATGCTGTTTGATTTATGTTGTCATCTGTACCTAGGACCTGCTCCGACATAAAACGCTGCCGTCGGAATGCTGATGAAACACCAGTCAGCCTAAATCACCTTTCACCCGAACCGACGCGTCTCTCTTTGACTTGCAACTTTAATCTTCTTCCCACTTTCGTGTCTGTCGCGTTCTTTTTGATATTAATCAAGAGATCATAAAAGTTTTTGGCTCGGCACCGTCCTCGGAGACCGCAGCCAGACGCGTTTAGTATGCATCGCCTGCTCTCGTGAAATACATCCCAGTCTTTGTGTGGGTGAAACCAATCATGTGCACGCATATTAGATGTAGCCTCCGCTGTAACAGCACTCTGGCATTTGTTAATGCGTCTTTCTCTCTCAGACACACGCTCACACAAAGACACACAGACCCACTTCAGACTCATTTACTCTCGCGATGAAGTAAATGGATAATTTGCTGTTCGGCATGGCAAAGCTGGCACTTAGTGTAGATTAGCTCGCCGGCACCGTGTCCAAACTGAACCCCCCCCCCCCCCCCCCCCCCCCACACACACACACACACACACTCCCACGTCCACCTTATTCTTTCAGTCTGAGAGACGGGCAGCATATCAGTAGTCATGACACGATCTGTCTGGCCTGTCATCTTCCACACAAGCACACAATTAGGTTCACAGTCGCATCAACATAAGCAAACATGCGCGCCTGTCCAGCGTGAGCAGGTAAATGATTAAAGTACACACATAGTGATGGTGCCAACAGTGTCATTAGCTCTGTTCTTGTGTACACACACACACACACACACACACACTGAATAGTGGAATGATTGGAAGCTTTCCATTGACGCCCTGCACCACTGCTCATTTGAGTCCAGACTGACATAGGAAGAAGATACGTACAGTAGCGCGTTCGATGATTACTGATCATGAGCAGAAAACTATATTTCTTTCCGCATGTTTTTTCCAGGGCTTGTACCAGACAGCGTATGCTGAGTGGATCTCTCGAAGGCCAGCCAACAAAAGAGCGCTCCATACTCAGTGTCCAGCATCACATACGGCAAGAGCGCAGGTCTGTCGCACGCACACACACACACACACACACACACACACATAGAGAAACACAAGTGCAAACTAATCTACCTGTGCTGTAATATGTATTACATTTTCTTACAAATCTCCTTCTTTTCATCTGCAGATCATTGAGACATGGTTCTACAAGTCAAAGGATCAGCCGAGGGAAGTCGCTGGAGACTCTCACCCAGGATGTGAGCAGACCGCCACACACACACACACACACACACACACACACACACACACACACAAACTCAAGGACAAATGTGTTGTATTGTGTGCTTGCATGTTCTCAGAAAAACGCTGTTCTCCAGTTTGTTTGCAGTTCATGTTTTTTTTCCGCCAAGATTTCCTCAGACTATGTGAGAATATGAAAAGCAGTTGGAAAAAACTGACCAAAGAAATTGTTGAATAACGTCTTTGCCTCTTCTCTCATCCAGCATTCCAGCACCGTACGCTACCGGAACGCCCAGAGGGAGGACAGTGAGATCAAGATGATCCAAGAAAAGAAAGAACAAGCAGAGATGAAAAGGTATTCAATCACAAAAAAAAAAACCCCAATCAATATCAAAAGATTAATTAAGTTTCTGACAAAAAAATAAATGTATTTGTAGAAAATAACCATCCCGTTAACTTTAGTCACTACTTAGCTCTCGCTGTGTAACGGGTGTTCGTGTCATATCTGTGCTTTGCCGTGTTCAGAAAAGTCCAGGAGGAGGAGCTGAGAGAAAACCATCCTTACTTCGATAAGCCTCTCTTCATCGTGGGCCGGGAGCACCGCTTCAGGAACTTTTGCAGGATGATTGTTCGAGCTCGCTTCAACGCGTAAGATCTCTTTCCATTTAAACTTTGAAATGGGTGTGTGTACTGTGTAGTTTAAATTAGTTATATTCATTTTTTTTCTATGCTTCACTGGGCAAACAAGCGGTCACAAAATACACATGGTGGACAGTTCATGTTTGTCCATCTGTCTGCGATTACTTTATATCAAACTAATGTTTGTTAATCGTCTTTGAACAGAGCACTCGCTTTCTGTTTTATAAGAGTTTGTATTTCATTTATAATTCACGAGACATGTAAGCCAAAGGCATACTTCATGCAGCCTTCATGCAGCCTTTTTTTTCTTCACGTCAAAATGCTGAAAGTGTATTTCATTTTTATGGATTTGTATCTAGATCCAAAACTGACCCCATAACAGGAGCAGTGAAGAACACCAACTACCACCAGCTTTAGTAAGTGCAATGAATTATTGATTTGTCTCCTCTCTGCTCATCTGCTTGTTTCTACAGCAGTGGAATACTTATGCATTCTGTATCTCATTACGTGCCTGTTTGTGTTTTCCTCTAAAACTGGTGGTTAGGAATGAAAATTCTGAAATGAAGAGCTCTTTAAATAGATGTATGCAACCCGATCGTGGTTCAGCCAAGCACAGCTCTCGCATACCCTCTCTTTTTCTGCACTCATCTCATTCTCTTGAAGTGGGAGTATATGCCAAACCAAGCAGCTTTCTTGACCTACATATTTTATTTCTGTGTAAATTCTCAAAAAACGGCTCAAATCTCCCGTATTTTTGTGTGAAAATATTGTGTGTGTGTGTGTGTGTGTGTGTGTGTGTGTGTGTCCTTCCAGCGATCTTCTGGGCCTGGTCACCTACTTGGACTGGGTGATGATCGTCGTCACCATCTGCTCCTGCATCTCCATGATGTTCGAGTCGCCCTTCACCAGGGTCATGCACGTCCCCACGCTGCAGGTATTTGGAACCGATGGCTGCGCGAATAAAAGCGAGCGAGCGAGCGGGAGACATCGCTGCACAGTTGTTTCGGTAAAACCGCCGTGTGTGTCTCTTCCCCCCCCCCCCCCGTTTCAGATCGGCGAGTACGTGTTCGTGATTTTCATGAGCATCGAGCTCAACCTGAAGATCATGGCCGACGGGCTGTTCTTCACCCCCACGGCGGTCATCAGAGACTTCGGAGGAGTCATGGACATCTTCATCTATCTGGTGAGAAAATATCACCCGGTCTATAGACGGCTTCATTTGAATACAAAATGATTGGATCATAGTGGATGAATCATACCCTCTTCGAGGGTTTGTCTTATTCAAATAGCTGCCAGCGATCATATAACGTCATTGAGTTTGACAGCTTCACCATGATCATTTCAGATTTTTTCGATTTCAGAAACAACTCCGCTGATCTGCGTTTGCATTTGCTTGTTCTTTTTGGATTTCTCTTCTCTTAACTATGCATCCCTCCCTGCCCCGCTGTGTGGCCACTGCAGGTGAGTCTGATCTTTCTGTGCTGGCTGCCCCCCGACGTCCCCCCCGAGTCTGGGGCTCAGCTGCTGATGATGCTGCGCTGCCTGCGTCCGCTCAGGATCTTCAAGCTCGTACCCCAGATGAGGAAAGTGGTGCGGGAGGTTCTCAAAGGATTCAAGGAGATTTTCCTGGTTAGTGGCTTTGCACTTTTCAGGGGATTTACCATAAGTAATACTTCTCACCCTTAAGCTTACTTTTGACCATTTAATTAGAAAAGAAAAACACTCAATAGTGGGCGACAATAAGATAAAGCATTACCGGTATTGTCTTTATCTGGCAGGTAGTTGTTTTAATACATATCACTTCAGTGCAGTATAATAAAAGCAACTTTCTTTGCTGGAAACTTTAGAAAATAGTGATGAAAATGCTCTGAAATATGAAAACAACTATTGGCAGTAAAGTGTCATGATTTATAGCATAGATTTTTTTAAATATGCAGTGATACAACTTGGGTTTGTACACGAATGCATCTTATTCACCTTTTATTGAATTTTTGCTCTTATTACTATTAAATTCTGGGCATAGGTGGCTTCAGGTTATCGTTCTCGGAGAAGCCAGCTGTCGAGGGAGGGGGGGGGTGATATCGGTAGACGTTGCTGAGCAGCACAGTGTGAACACACAACACATACCCTGACGAAGCTGTTTATGTTTGATGATTTTGTTGTTGTTGTTGTTGTTGTCCTCATTCTGCTCATCCTCATCTCAAAATGTGACAGTATCAGCATGGTGAGGCCTTTCAAGAATACCACACAGCTGAAATACTGCAAAGAAAAGTTGGGGGGGGAAAGCTCTGCGTGACGCACGGGATGAGAGGAGCTGAGGCGGAGTCAGCAGATGAATTAGCGTGCGTCCTGCTGCCTTCACATCTCCGCAGGGATTTAATGACCTGAAGGAGAAGCTTGTTTTACAGTACGAAGCAGCTGGGGACAACAGCTATTGCCAGATTTGATCATTTTACTTTATGCGTAAATCAATGCAAACTAGCTCACTGCTTAAACCACATTAATCATAATGTTGTGGTTTTTTATCGGGAGTGTTTGTTTCAGTTCAGTTACTCCAGTGAAAGAATTCAGTTTTCTCGCGTTGAATTGCCAGCGGGGAGACCGATGTCCGGGTCGACCCATGACCCCGGTTGCTCTTTAATCTCCTTTTCTTTTTTTTTTTGACATCTCAGGCTTGGATTAAGTTGTAATGTTCAGGGTGCGTCTGCCTTAAACTCTTCACGGACTCTCCCCGCAGGTCTCCATTCTGCTCCTCACACTGATGCTGGTGTTTGCAAGCTTCGGAGTTCAACTGTTCGCCGGCAAGCTCGCAAAGTGCAACGACCCGCACATCCTCAAACGGGTACAGCAAGAGACATAATCCTCCGCACTGAACCGCCTCCTCCCACACCAGACTCCCTGCAGAGCAGAGGACCACGAGCTCCAGAAGGGGTTTCCTCAGTCGAATCAATAATCCACTGCTTCCTTTTGTCCTACTTTCTTAACAACAGCTATCTTGCACCTTTCAGCTTGAGCTGATACAGGAATATCTTTTATGATACAGGAAATAAAACAAACTTTACAGGTGCTTTTTTCGACATAATGCTCAAACAAGTTTATTTAATTTTTTTCTAATTCCTAATTAGAATAATAAAGATATTGTACTAACAAAGTTAACTGATGAGATTTTTTGGAATATTATGTTATTCTGATTATTCTACATTGCTGTTATGTACTAACCTGCATTTGGCACTTTGAGATTGCCTTTAGCAATGAAAAGTTCTCTATAAATGAAATGTATTATTATTATTAAATATTATCAGTGAGGAGAAACACATTTTGCTCAGTGAGTTTTTAGGACTTATAAATAAAACCACATACATTTTAGACAAAAACAAATACAGTATGTCCATTTGTGTCATATTATTTAAGTTAATAACATCACAAACAACTTAATTTTTCCTATTTTACTCTCTGTTCTAATTGTTGTTTTTTTTGAATCTGCATGGATTTACAGGTGGACTGTCATGGCATCTTCAGAATCAACGTCAGCATTTCCAAAAACCTGAATCTGAAACTGAGGCCCGGGGAGAAGAAACCGGGTTTCTGGGTACCGAGAGTCTGGTATGACTGCTGCTTGTCGTTTTATTACCGCTTTATTTAAGATTGTTTTCATGCGGCCGGTGAATGACGTGTCGACTCCGTGCTTCCCCAGGGCCAACCCTCGTAATTTCAACTTTGACAATGTGGGAAATGCCATGCTGGCCCTGTTCGAAGTGCTGTCGCTCAAAGGATGGGTGGAGGTCCGGGACGTCATAATTCACCGCGTTGGACCGGTACTGAACCTTTTCTAACACTTTCAATCAAAGTTTATTCAAACAGAGACGACCGTGAATGTGACTCAGCTCAGTTTTATACACCTCTCTGTCTTCAGATCCACGGCATCTACATCCATGTCTTTGTGTTCCTGGGATGCATGATTGGACTCACTCTGTTTGTTGGCGTCGTCATAGCAAACTTCAATGAGAACAAGGTAAGCGCCACACGTGTACATCAGATAGAGCCGCCTCATATTTTAAGTTTGTTTGGGGAAGATGTTGACTTTACTCGGCAACAGAAAAGAAGAAATTCAACGTAGAGTGGTTGCAGTAACAGTGCGTGATATTCAACACCTCCCAGATTTGAATGTGTTACATCTCCCACCATAAGGGCACTGCTCTGCTAACAGTGGACCAGAGAAGATGGGAGGACCTGAAGAGTCGATTGAAAATAGCTCAACCTCTCCACCTGCCCCCTCGCCCAGGTACGGACGCGCATGTCAGAACACAAACACGCACGGCGGATGCTCTGGAAATTGTTATGCACTACGACAGAGAGATGTAGCGTATCAAGCTCAACATCGTGGAAGTCACGGCTTCGTCCCGGTCTCCTGATCGATATTGTGGTGTGTGCTCTGCGAATTGTTAATAAGCATCACCTGGATGATTAATCCATATTCAAGAGTCCTTGTTTGATCCTGGGCGGGATTCATCGTGACACCCCAAACGATGACTCGCAGCGGAAATGAAAGAAAACTGGATATGAAGACAAATAATGGGAGTAGCTCAGACGCTGAGTCACGGCTGTCACAGGCTTCCGCAGGAAATTTATTTTACAGAGTTTATTGCATCTCCAAACTATGAGCTTTATCTAAATTATCTAAATTCACATCCAAGGTTTGGACAGGCAGTAACGCTTAGTAATAAGACGACGTCACACACACTCTGACATGGATTCAACATGGGAATGTTCCCTGAATGGACGGAGGGGTGTGTGGCAAATCTGTTGGCAGAGTTGAGGCTGAGAACTGAGAGAAAAGAAATCAATGCCGTCAGTTTTAGTCAGCGGAGCCGCTGCCACCAAACGTGTCAGCCCGACTTTGATCCCCATCCAAAGGCCACTACTACGATCTACTGGCAGATCATTACAGCCTTTCGCTCACTGGTCCTCCTCGAAGTAGTTGCTCGAATTGACTTGGTGGTCAGTAGTCATATGTAATCTCAGTGCCCGATACTTGATGTACTGTATCGGCAGAACCATGAGTCAGCGTGACCTTCACTAATCGCCAACCCCATCAGCAAAACTCATCCCTTGAAAAAAAAAACAGGGGCGAGTCTTCCTATGGGCCTCGGAGGAGACGGCCTTTCTTTCTTTCTTTGAATTGTTGGCGCTTTATCATTTTCTGGACACAATACAAGTGTGAGTAGACCGTGACTGCCATCTGCAGGACACTAAGGTGTACTACCGCAGATGAAATATCAGCTGGCGCGCACACAAAAAAACACTGCCACAGCAACAGACATTCAAATCTGATCACGGATTTGACTGAAGTATTGGTTCCACCCTCACAAACAAACAATCACATTTTTTTTTTTTTTTCACTTCCACAGTTTTCTGTAAATCTTGTTTTTCTTGTCCGACTGACAGAGAACGGTGGTTTCCGGGCCAAGATGTACGACATCACTCAACATCCCTTCTTCAAACGGGGTATTGCCGTGCTGGTGCTGGCACAGTCAGTGCTGCTGTCAGTCAAGGTAGAGCCTCACATCACTTCGTCTCACTAACTGTGTGTACGATTCCTGTTTTACGATATTTGATTTGATTTGTCTACAATGACCATTTGTTTCGCGTGAACGAGAGTTGGAGGTGGTTTGTTTTGTCGAATGATGTTTTGCGTGCGACTCTCTCTCCTCCAGTGGGATGTCGATGACCAAGTCACATTTCCCCTCGCCACCATGTCGGTAGTCTTCACCTTCATATTCGTGCTGGAGGTGAGTCTGTCATCCCGTCTGCTCATCCGTGACTTTTTCCTGAAAGGTTTTAATCGGATTGCTTCCCCCGCGTGCGGATAAATGTCTGATGTTAAATGTTGCCGTTTTTTTTTTATTCCCCAGGTCACCATGAAGCTTATAGCCATGTCTCCAGCGGGCTACTGGCAGAGCAGACGGAATCGCTATGACCTGCTGGTCACTTCTTTGGGAGTCATCTGGATTGTCCTGCACTTTGCCTTGCTGGTTAGAAAAATCCCTGTTTCATTCAGAGAGAAAAATCTTTAGAAAGTACATTGATTGATATGGATATGGATATAATACTATATCATGTTTCCCTCCCACAGAATGCTTATACCTACATGATGGGCACATGTGTGATCGTGTTCAGATTCTTCACAATATGTGGGAAGCATGTGAGTATGTTTTGTAGGGGGAAAAAAAAGAAAAAAAAATCCAGTGTAATAGTGAAGATTGCCTCTGAATGTGTGTGTGTGTGTGTGTGTGTGTGTGTGTTTCTTGTGTCAAGGTGACGCTGAAAATGCTGCTGTTGACTGTGGTCGTCAGCATGTACAAGAGCTTCTTCATCATCGTGGGCATGTTCCTCCTCCTCCTCTGCTACGCGTTCGCCGGCGTCGTCCTCTTTGGAACTGTCAAGTACGGGGAGAACATCAACCGGTAAGAATTCCTTTTTCCCTCATCATGCCGCTCGCAGTGAAGCACGTCTCTAAAGAGTTGTCCGAATGTTTGTCTCCCCCTAAAATCGCAGGCACGCCAACTTCTCCACAGCGGGCAAGGCCATCACCGTTCTCTTCCGGATTGTCACGGGGGAAGATTGGAATAAAATCATGCACGACTGTATGGTAAGACGGGACAATGCAGGCCCAGCACACATTTCCCGCAGACAGAGGAACATTGCAAATGTAGCAAGAAATATTGTATATCATTTACTCTATATTATATGTTGAAAGGGGTTAGGTCACCTCAATTTACTGCTGCCCTCAAATACAATGGCGGTTAGTGGATTTTTTGTCTGTGGCGCCCACAGCCACATTTACAGCTGCTTTAGTTTCTCCCAGTTGTTCAGATAGCTTCGTAAAACTTCACTGACCTCAGCACTTTTCACACCTTTACACAAAACTAAGTGCCCCAATGAGAATTGTTGGTGTTGCTTTCTGCATGGCTGGATACATAATGCAAATCTGGCTTTATATAATTTGGGCGAATCAAACTTTTAGTGTAGCTATTTAAAAAAATTGAATTACCTGCTTGTTTATGTGAAATATGTGAAATATGTGTTTTGGTTATTTTTGTTGTTGCCAGGTGCAGGCTCCGTTCTGCACACCAGATAAACATCGCTACTGGGAGACTGACTGTGGCAACTACGCTGGAGCGCTTATATACTTCTGCTCTTTTTACGTCATTATAGCGTACATTATGCTCAACCTACTTGTTGGTAAGTGTGTGTGTGTGTGTGTGTGTGTGTGTGTTTTCTTGTATTAGTCACATCTCGCATCTAATTTGGGGACAAAACTAAACATGTACACACGTGTCCCAGAAAACCGAGCTGTTAACTTATAGGATCATAATATGAATAGATGTTCACTGCTCTAAAAGGAAGCACAACTTGTATTCATATATTCATTGTTACACAAATGCAGATCATTGTTTCTGCTCACAATTAAAACTACAGAGATATGTCTATTATGGCATATTCCCCCATGTTAATATCCCTCTCTCTCTCGCCGCAGCCATCATCGTGGAGAACTTCTCTCTGTTCTACTCCACCGAGGAGGACCAGCTGCTGAGCTATAATGACCTGAGGCACTTCCAAATCATCTGGAACATGGTGGATGACAAACGGGAGGTGAGAAAATTAGCGATAGGGAAAGAGGACGAGGACACAGCGGAGGGGAGGAGATGATGATCATATGGCTACGAGCGAAAGGGATGATATATAGAGAAAGATAAAAAAAAAATCTGCACAGAAGCTAATGAGCAGGGCTGAAGGGGAAAGAGAGAGAGAACGTAATTAGAACAGTGGGTGACGGATTAAAAGTGTAGACCCCCCTCTATTTATCCACAATGTCACATGGATATAGGATTTTTTTTTTATTATTTATTCTACAAGCAAGGGCAATCACGGTATAACACACATAGCAATCTTACATGATTGAGCCAATTTGTCCATGCAGTAATACCAAATAGGAATGGAAGAAACCCAACCATATTCACCCCTGCCTGTCATTATACCTACCTGACATGCCATTTCAAACACACCTCTGGAAACCAAAGAGGCCATTAAAAGAAAGACTGTATGACTACAGGTTTTTAAATTACCCTTATGTGGTGATTTCAAATATATATATATATATATATATATTAGTTGTAGTAGGAGACTGACAGATTTCATATGGAAATAATGAGACGTCATTCAAACAGGGCAACTTTTAAAAAAAATAAATAACTTTAGTCTCAGGAACAAGACTACAGGATTCATTATCAAGTTGAAACTCTGACTCCAAAACTCAAAAATCTATTTAAGTTGCACGATATTTGATTCCTTATTTTTTTAGTTTTGCCAGGTTTTTTTTGTATTTCTTGTATTTTTTTTTTCATATTTTTCTGACGTGTGTGGGCCTGATAACTTGCTTTATGCTTTATCTATCTATCTATCTATCTATCTATCTGTCAGACAAGTCCGCTGATTATATTCCTCATTAAAAATGAGCTGTAGAGAATATCAAATCTCGTTTATAATCCCTCACCCTCATCTGCAGTTTGACAAAATGTAATATTCACACAGTCCTGTCAGCCCCGTGACTTTTGCGGCCGTCTCTCCCCCCCCCCCCCCCCCCCCCCCTCCCCCCAAGGGTCTGATTCCGACGTCGAGGGTGAAGTTCCTGCTGCGTCTGCTCAGGGGTCGGCTGGAGGTGGACCTGGACAAAGACAAGCTCCTGTTCAAACACATGTGCTACGAGATGGAGCGCCTTCACAGCGGCGGAGACGTGACCTTCCACGACGTGCTCAGGTGATGGAGCACGCGCATATGCTCTTACGCAGTATATGAGTAGTAAAGACATCATTTGAGGGGAATAAAATGGCAACTCTTAATTTTTGGATTTAGGAAAAAAACTTGCAGTCTGGCTTCTTATTTTATTGCTGATAGTTTTACATTCTACTGAATTTCATAACACTAAAAATGTCCCTCTCCCGGCTGCGTGTCTTTGTGCGTGGGGCTCCCCGTGTGTTTGTGTGATCGTACAGCATGCTGTCATATCGCTCGGTGGACATCAGGAAGTCTCTCCAGCTGGAGGAGCTGTTGGCCCGGGAACAGCTGGAGTACACCATTGAAGAAGAGGTGGCCAAGCAGACCATACGCATGTGGCTCAAGAAGTGCCTCAAACGCATCCGGGCGGTAAGTCTCGAGCCCGTCACCTTGCACACACAGCCCCTCGCATCACACGCCGACCGCCTATGTCTGTGCGCGCTCACAGAAGCAGCAGCAGTCGTGCAGCATCATCCACAGCTTGAGAGAGAGCCAGCAGCAGGAGCTGAGCCGCTTCCTCAACCCCCCCAGCATCGAGACCACCGTGCCAAGCGAGGACCACAATGCTAACAACCCCGACAACCCGTCACAGCCTGAGGTAACGCGCGGCGAAGCGCATGACACGACCCGCAGGTGTGCGCTTGCAGTGGGGGAAACAAAGAATATCTCCTCTTTGTTTAGATGAGTGGTCTCCAGCAGCTCCTGAGCCCCACGTTGTCAGACAGAGGCGGCTACCGGCAGGACTCCTCGGACCTGGGGAGACCTCAGAGGAAGCTGGGACAGTGGCGGCTTCCCGCAGGTGTGTACGCTCATGTCTGCCGCCTATCGCAAGTTCTGCAGGTTTGTGTCGAGGACAGCATCACCTCAAGTACGTCTCTGCTAATGGGAAAAGCCACGTTTGTGGTTAAGTTATAATTCAGAATAACCAGCTCTTATTTACAATCGTGGTCTGACGGGGAGAAAAAGGCCCTGTCGATGCAGAACGCAGAAAAATGAAGGCGCAAAAGTACTGAGGCGCACTCTTCTGTTTGTGTCTGTGCCAGGTCGCACAAGTGTCAAGTCCATAGTGTGCAAGATGAACCCTGTCAACGACGAGGCGTCCTCGGGGTCGGAGGTGAAGAAGTGGTGGACCCGTCAGCTGACCGTGGAGAGCGACGAGAGCGGCGACGACCTCATCGACATTTAGAGATGAGTCGCGGTTGCTTCCTGCAGTTTTTCTAACAGAATGGCTGCAAGTCTTGCTGAGCTCGCTCTAGTTGTGTCAATTTCCGCTTCTCTCTCTGAAGATTTTTCCTGATCTGTGTTTTGTTTTATTTTTTTTATAAATATATATCCAGGTTCGGGGGTTTTCAGAAAGTGTTGACAGGATATCTGCGAGACACTTGTCGCCGCTGTCCTTTTGACATGCAGTGGCGACTTCATACCTCTGGAATAGGTATTACATTTTTCCTCTGTGATTCTCACTCATTACGATTGCCGAGGTTTTTTCTATGCAGGTACATGTGATGGTTGAAGCAGACTGTGACGGGAAGGGACAAAGAAGCTGCTGCTGCTGCTGCTGCTGCTGTGTGTGTTTTCTACTGTTCTGCTGTTTCCTGTTTTCAATATTCCAACCCTGTAACCGTGCCGACGCAGCTGCCATAACTTGTGACACCCCTTTCACGTCAACGCTCCGTCTCCCTCTCCTCTGTCTTAGTCCACGTGTCTGATGACGCCTCTTTTGGTCGTCAGTATTAATGGAGTTTATTAATCAGTATAAATATTTGATTTTTCTTATGGTGACTTTACACTTTGACCAGGACACTTGTTCTCGTTGGCAGAACAAGGTTTTGCTTTTAGATCCATGACTGTGAATGTAATTACAAAGGTAAAAATCTATCTCATGTATTTGTGTGGAGTTTAAACATGAAATATTTTATAAATTATTATAATCTCTAAGCTTCATCGAGTATTTAATTATTCTAATAAAGGCCTGCGCTGCGTAGGCATATATGAGTAAAATGATTGTTCAATTTCGTTTTTCTTTGCATCACGTCGAACACTGTCAAGCAAACACTTACCTCAGAAGTGACTTACTTCTTCTTACTACTTCCATGTAGTAACTACATCCATGAGGCGATTCCCCAAATATATATCGAATTCAATTTTGTGATTTTAGTATTTGTCCGGTTCTTCGTGTGCTGAAAAACTTCTGATGTTGCACAAACCTTTTAAAAACCAATTGGACTAATTGAAAACATTAACTGTGGAACAGCTGGGTTGTTGAAAAGTCGTTGTTTCTGGAGCTGATGGGATTATTTTCACACAACGTACATGTGGAAAACTAATCACTCAATACTAAATAAGCAAACCTCTTTCATGTTGGACGGCTGGAAATTTGTAGGTCACATTTCGGAAGATTAATTATTGCATCCGCAGCATTTTATGAAATGTGAAAGAAAAGGAGAGTAGATAAAAGAAAATAATAAAAAATCCTAAATTCCTCTGGATAAAACAGTTTTCAATTCCCTATTGGAATTTTAGCTCCACAAAAACATACAAATATCTTTTCAGCTCCCTTTATCTTTTACATGCTGACTATAATCAACTCTACATAGTGTGCAAGCCTGTATTACCTGAGTATTTCCCCTGTTTATTATTTTATTTTTTTTCCCCCAATTCCAATATTGCCTGAGTAAACAAACTTCTCCCATGTCCATGACTTGTTTTACCCAGTAATTTAGTTCAGCTTATAGGGAATTTAATTACCCGTCCATGAGTGAAAGACAACACAGGATTGGACTGATGGGGGGGGGGGGGTAATTGAGTGGACAGATGCCGTTTAATGATTCTCCTTGTACACATCTGCTCAGATCAGACGCTCGGCGCGATCCCCGTCCTCTCCTCTCGATAACACCGCCCTCTCCTGGACACATGCTGAGCTGTCCCGACAAGCAGCTCCCCATTTTTTCCTCGTCACGCGCTCCAAACTTTTGTTCTTTTAAAATGACTGCCATGTACAGTACAGCGTGCAACTACAAGAAGGAGGAGGAGGGGATTCACTTCTGGAAACTCCTGGGGGGCCGCGGGGACGTGTGTGTGTGTGTGTGTGTGTGTGTGTGTGTGTGGCTGTTCTACAGGAATACATGTGCTTAATATTCCTTTTTCCTCCTCCTTAACATACCCTCCCGTTGAGCCGCTGCTCACCCCGGTGCCCAGCACTTCT
Organism: Scophthalmus maximus; assembly: GCF_022379125.1. Taxonomy (NCBI): domain Eukaryota; kingdom Metazoa; phylum Chordata; class Actinopteri; order Pleuronectiformes; family Scophthalmidae; genus Scophthalmus; species Scophthalmus maximus. Next base: position 5,766,859 of record NC_061528.1, read on the forward strand.
GCCCTTCTTCTCCATCGCGCAGCGACGGCCGGTGATGACAGTCCTGTCAGCTGCCGTGGGCAGCTCGCCGTGGACGAGGACGAGCTCGGTTTCCAACGGGCCGTCCAGGTCAGCGTGAGCCGGCCGTCCGCGGAATAAGAATGTAGCTGATTCCAGGAGACGCGCGCTGTGAGTACAGCACACGCACACGAACACAAAGAGGCGTGCGTATTAGCGTCTCATTTGTATCCCCTCGTGTCCCCCCCCCCCCCCCTGATGATGTATTTCTTTCTTGCTGCAGCCACTCGATCGGACGACTTGCTCTGGGTGAGATTCCAGCTTATCGACTAATGCGCCCCCATTGGTACGGCCGGCCGGCCGCGGCCAAGGCATTTTCCCCTTAACAAGGGCCCTTGTCCCACACAGAATTAGCCCATTAAAAGAGACAGGGTTTTTTCCATTTGTCCTCTCAAAAAGGCCCAGGAAGTTTCACAGTTGACGGAGTGCGGGTGGGGCTGTCTGGATAATGAACGGCGAGGGGAAAGCAGAGGGAGTGCGGAGAGAATGAGCTGCCGGTGGGATACCTACTTGCTCTATAGAAATCATGACTTGCTCGCACATTGCGCTCTCTCGATGACTGAGTGCCCCCCCCCCCCCCCCCCCCCCAACATATGGCCCTGTAGGGAAACAGTGTGACATCAGCCCTCTTGCCAATCAACTGTCTTTAATTTATCTTTCCCCGCGCTTTCTTCTCCTCATCCATCGCCTCTTAAGCTCCACTTAGCTCCGGACTATCTCATCAGAGGGCTTTTTTTCCTCCTCTCTCCTCTCATTTTCGCCCTGTGTGGTAGAACACTTTTTTTTGTCTTTTAATTGCCTCTGCATCACACCGGGTCTCGCGGTGCCTGTTGTTTTTACCCTCTCTATTGTAATTTGCCCATCTCTCCCCCGTGCATGTCCGCTGCTTATTTAGGGCCCTAATTGAGCCACTTTGGTAATTGAGGAGGAAGTTCTTAAGAGCAGAGGGAGAGGACGAGCGTCTGCGAGTCAAGATTACCTGTAATTAAAGTACATGATGGCTTTGACGGCTCCGTCCCCTCCTGTTGAGAGATGTCACTTTCAAACAGCCGTAGCATCACATAGACTGGAAGACGCTTCTTCTTTTTTTTTTTTCGTCCCTGCGTACGCGTCAGCACAAGACCTCTACAGTACATGCACATGCACATTCAGGACAGGATGCATGCAAATGCTGCGTGCGTGGCAGATAAAGTAGAAATTCATATATGAAAAAACACATGCATACTGTACATCCCATGTGCAGTGGTGACGGTTGACGGCTCCCCGCGCAGCTCATTAAAAAGTGGCGGCGGGGGAAAGTGGACAATTTGGGGCACACTTGACACACTCGTCCAGAAAGTCTGAATTTTATACCTGTGAGGCTTCAAGCAGAGACGATGTGACCAGACTTATTAACCAGAAACGCTGGTGTGATTTCACTTGAATGCGTCAACACTTGCTGCTTCAAAAACGGCAGAGATCCAAGCGTTCCCGATTCCTCGCGAACCCTCGCCCCCGGGTCTAATCTCAACGCGTCTCTGAGGATGCCTGTCTCCCTCTCGTCCGTTGCTGCAGGTACTTTCCAGCCTCCTCTGTTTTGCTTCCTCTAGTTTTGCTTCAGCACATACCGCACCTGAACACAAGTCCTGCACTCCCCGCTTTCAGTCAAATAAAAACTTCCCGATACAAAACCATAAAGCGCCGTTGCGCAAAAAAGACGTGAGAGCAGAGCACAGGCCAGAACAGGAAGCATTTTCAAAGTTGAATCCGCACACGGCCCGGCCACGTGGGCCCCGAACAGTAAGACTGATTGGAGTAAATACGAGGTGAAGAAGGGTAAAAGCTTTCTCCCTCCGAGCTCCTCGTGGCCATTGTCCCCTTCGAGACATTACGGAGTGGGTCTGCGGCCTCGAGCAATTAAAGCGACAGCGACGGGGGTTGCAGCAGGGTGAGCCTCATAAGGAAGCCATTGTTCCTAAAGGCCACAATCAAAATGTATTTTTAAAAAGAGGCACAGGATAATCCGGCATGTCCATGTGTATCTTCTTTTGGTACTCGACTACAGAGTGAAGGGTGAAGCAGCCTCTTTAATGACGCGCCCTCTTATGTGTGTTGGTCCTTTCCTTCCTCCCCTGAAGATTAATGTGGTGTTTTCATAAAGCAACTCTGTCACGCTCGTCACGCTGGATCGCCATCGTGGCTGAGTCTCGTCCTCCTCCTCCTCCTCCCCGCGCGCTCTTAGCCTCATAAATAAGGTGGTGGCAGTGCAAATTAGCCGCCTGTATTTCATGTCAACATCCACCCCGGGTCCGGGGGCCCCGGTCCCGTCCGTGTGTTTCGAAACAGATGGCTACTACTACAATAAAAAAAGTAGCAAATTATTTTAGCAGCGGGCGGCAGAGGCAATTAACAACTGGCATAATGTGTTGATTAAAATCCATTCCAGTTTTTTCGGCGAAAGGCAGAAAGAAACTCTCATTTTCCACTCAGTCAGCTGGCACACATCCACATCCATCCAGCTCGCAGTGCGCTGACCTTGACCCGACCGCAGCTGTCGCTCACTTAGAACCAATATACCGTTCTGTGACCTCGTTATTTTTGCCTTTGGTCGGGAGTCGGCGGTAAAATGTCCCAATTAGTTCGCTGATTTGCTTGATAACAGTTTTTTTTGTTTGTTTGTTTGTTTTTTTCAGTTACACGTCAATTCCTACGCGAAATCTCTACGTGACCTCCGCGTGGGAGTTCTGGGAGTTTGGAAAACTGCATTCTGGGGCGATATATATCTAACTGCCACCGCGGTCAGTCTGAAGACTCAAATTCAAGTTCGGTCTGGGGATTGTCAAAGCTGTCACTTGGCCGGTGTTTCACAATCTCCTCAACTGAGCTGAGACGGGCTCTTCTCTGCCTAATTAGACCCAAAGAGAATCTCCTTCCTCCCCGTAAAAAATGTTCAATTCAAAAGGGCTCGTTTCATGCTTGAAATGTATCCCTCAGCTTCGGATTTTTTGGGGACCTGGGCGCTGCTGCTCCTTTGTAAATATGATGAATGCAGGCATTTTTTTTTGTTGTTTTGTTCAGGCCTTTACCTCATGTACCTCATCAGCGGCAGTCGCTCGCCGCCCCACTGAACGGCGGGCCCCGAGTGAGAGGCGGTACTTTTGTCTTTGAGCCAGAGAAATCCCATTTCCACTAAACACCTAATCAGTCCCATTCATCCGTCTCTGGTTCCCCAGTAGCCCCAGTTCTACACCTGGCTTTGGTGTCGTTAATTACTGGGAGACGGGCTTTGTCTGATCCGGAGCCAAGATTAGAATATGAGTGGCAAATTCGGGAGAAAATCATACGGGCTCAAAACCAATTCAATTACCCACCAATCAAGGTAGAAAGGCTGGTAATTAGGGGGGGGGGTAACAATGGGAAAACCTCCGCTTCACTCACTCCGAGCACTGGCCATATTATTAGCGAGGGAGCGGGCCTGCCTGCAGAGGGCGCTGTGCTCCAACAGTTCTGTTCCACCGCAAGGCGGGCAGTCTCCCAGATCACTGGGAGAAACAGTCTTTTGATGTCACCGCAGCCTCCGGTGGGACGTTACCTTATCATTTTTTTTTTGGTTTTTCAAACTCGGCATTTATGTCAAATTGTGCATTAGTGCGGCGTTTTGCGAGCAAGGGAGCAGAAAATGGATGTGACATTATGAAGAGGAGAATGCATCTAGGCGGCAATCTCGCTTAGAAAAATACAGTTTTTAATGCGCTGACAATAAAACGGAGAGGCGGGATTGCGTGGGAACGAAAAGACCTGGCAACACGTGACATCCTTTTCTCATTCCGTACCTCTGTATGGAACTCCCGGCTCTGAACATAACGCTCGGACTCGTCCCACAACGCCCGGTGTTGTGTCTCCACTCACAAGTCGGTGCATTGGGGGAGTTTTGCTATCTGCCCGTACAAGAATTTCTTCAGAGCAAACAAACAAACAGCAGAACAACACCACACCCTCCCCTTCCCCTTGGAAATTGTTAATGATTTTAATATATGTATCTGTGCTCTGCCCCCTCCTCCCGCTGTGTTACACCTACTCATTTCAAGCCCCAGACCCGGGGACGTATAAAAGCCCAGGCACAGAGAAACGGAACTGCGATGACGGAGAGAAGTATATGAAAGCTGCCGCCGACTGACAGAAACCCCCAACTGGCTGCAGATGGTTTGGGACAACTCAGGTACACGCTGACAACTCCAATTTTTCTTTTCCTTTGTGTTTTTATCCCTTTTTCTCCCTCTTTGTTTGGCTACATTTGAAGATTGCCAATCACGATATCAAAAAGAGAACACCGCCGTCGCAGAGTTTGTTTTCCGCATGTAACCTCTCGCTGCTCTGCTGTCACTCTCTATTTCTCAGATTCCCCCCCCCCCAAAAAAAAATTCTAACTCACTCGCGCAGACTTGCACGTGAACGTGCGCGCGCGCGCCAATAAGCGAACAAAGCAAAAATCAAACGACATCAAGCGGTATCAAAGTGAAAATCAGTGTCCTTCATGGACCGTGTGATGTTACACATTATTCTCTGCCGGGCTCGGCACAGCTCTCCGATTTTTTTTTTAAGACAGCGTAGATCTGATTTGAAAATAAGATTTTGATATTTGGCAGGATAACTTCACGGCTATTAATGTCACGCTCGCCAGGAAACAAAGCACCTAAATGGCTGCTCAGAGGATTTTTGTTTTACTTATCCCAGTTTTTTTGGGGGGGGGGATTATATCTGGGGTCAGCATTTACTGCAGTTAAAACGGGAAACAGTTAAAGAAAGTATAAAAAAAAAAAATAAGCACAAGTGCACCATCAAATGGTTCGTGGGGCTTGACCGGATCCTTCAGGACGAAGATGGCATATAGTCTTCACCCGGCTCGAAGCGTGCCTCACCAGTGTCCACACAATTCCTTATTACTGATGGGGGCGCCGCAGGGAGTCTTGTCTCGGACACACGCACGCACACACACACACGCACACACACACACACACACGCACACACACACACGCACACACAGAAGCTTCGGGATTTCCTAGGATTACCCGAATGTTGTTGAAGTTTTCCCACTTAGTGCGTTCGCTACATAAATGGCTTAAGACGGGGGTGCTGGAGGCCAAGGGGTCCCAGACTCACTGGAGCACAGACACCAGGCCCAGGGTGGAGACATTCCCAGGCTGCCTCCACCTCTGCCCCGCTCTGTGCTTATGGAGACACACACACGTTCAGCATCTTGCGTTCGCCCTCCATTTCCTTTGCGAGTCCTAACTTACCACAGGGCCACTGAGCAGACGGTTGCATGTGATTGGCTCTGAATAGTTCCCGTCTCTATGTAGCACTGGCAAGGGTATAGTCTTAGTAATGACGCAGTGCGGATATGATTAACGCCAGGCTGCGGGACTCGTGTCTTACCATTTTACAACTTTGCATCACATGGAATTTATTAAGCGGGAACAAACCCTTTGATGTCAAATGAATGAAAAATACACGCATCTGTTTCTGGAAGCGCCAACAACTGGTTAGTCAGTTCTCTCAGCTTAATGAGGACAAAGGAAAAACCCCATTGTGGGACGAATAAAGGTATATCTTATCTTAAAACCCAACAAGCTGAAGCTGGAAACATAGTCCAGGGTTTGTGGTGGTGACTGATGCAGGTGTTGCGTGAGCATATAGAAATATGGAAAAGCACAGGAAATAGTTAAATAGCGAGTTCACTCATTATCAGTCTGCATTTTCTACATTCACATGCATTGTTTGGTCACTTCTCCCGATGCTTCTTGAATAAAACGTAGAACAAGATAGCTAAGGATCTGTTGAAGTTTACCATAATAAAACCAGCAAATGAAAAAAAAAAAAAAGCAACACCATGTTTTGTGCAAGGGGCATCTACAAAAAAACAGGATGATAACAAAATGAAAAGCAGATCTCTCTTTTAAAAAAAGTGATTCAACCAAGGAACACCTACTAATCATAAACAAATCTGCAGAAAGGTGTAAAAAATACAAAAACATGATTAGACACAAAAACCCACAAATGTGTACCAGATCAGAAAAATGCTAAATGAAATGTTCTGTAAGACACTTGCAGACATGCTAAAGAAGATTTGAAATATGACTGATTTAGATATGGTTATGGTACAGTACAGTACCCTGCATTTAGATAGATTGGTCGTTGAATTGGAATTCAAAGGTAATTTGATTTCATTTAACTTTGATCACAGTAGATGGTACATGAGCAGGCGTCTCCGACAAAGGTCAGAGGTGAGGGTCATGTCACTCATGTATCTTTGTCTGAATAAAGATGGGATGTCAGATGTGGGCGTTTTTGTTTGTGTTGCCATGCCACCGGCAGGCAAATTCGACCAAACCGCACCAAGTCCCGATTAACAATTTTCGAACGTGAATCTCTGAAGCGCCGTTTCTTTACTCTTTTTTTCATCCGAGCTTTACCTTTGATTGTTGTTGCTTATTTAGTCATGAATATTCAACGGTATAGAGAAAATACTTTCCCAGAGGTTACTTGAGTTTACTTTTTTTTCCATGGGAATAAAACATGAAAAAGTGGATGGGGGAACCGGGGGGGATGAATATTGTGAATATTAATAGAGAATAATTTTTTTTATAGGCACTGAGTGTGACTTGTTCTTCTTTTAATGCTCCTTGTAATGCCTCTGATGCATTACCGCCGCATCTCATTGTTGCTGTTAACGATGATTTTAGAATAAAAGATGCACTTCAGAACAGGCGGCCTGCAGCAAAAGGGAAAATCAACACGTCGAAGCGCCGACAACAAGCTCGGACCACTTAGCGAGCAGCATCCCTATGCACTTCCACGTCTAAAATTCATCGTAATTACAACAATGGCTGTGTCAAGTGAACATAACTGCACATAGAGAGTCTGATTCATCCCCCAGGGGTTATCGGCAGCTTTGCAGAATGCGTCACCTCCACTTTATGTCTGCACTGTGCATTAAGCTCCAGAGTACGGATTGAAAGATTGTTACAGCAATTTCAGTTGGGGAAAAAAAGATGTGCGGTTCGAGGTAATTTAGTTTAAAACATAGGCAAAGGGAATGCTGGTAAAATGCTGTACACTGAAAGGTGCGATCACCAGTAAACCCACCTTTTTGTATATAATGCCGGCCAATTGTTTTTCCTCCGTCCTTTTCCCTTTTCCCCTACGGCGACAGGAGCAAGCGACGCAGCACGACTATAGTTTCTGACTTTATCGGGGAAGGGCACGACCTCTGCAACATCCATCACTCGGCGTGGGCTCGAGTTGCAGACAGTGCCCCCCTCATTCACAAGTTCTCGTGGATTCGTAGCTTTCCTTGTCCCAATCTGTGACGTTCCGATTCTTCCTCCGTCTTCCGTCGCGATGTCGGATCGGATTTCTCTGCCACGGAAGACAACTTGACTGCTGTTCTGCTCAAGGTTTACCTTGACACTTTGCAGGGGCAACGCTGCACTGCGGTGAAGGAACGATCCCCTCCGTGCCGTCTAGAAGATGGAAACCAAACAGAACTGGTGTCATTTCATGCAATGTGGCACTTACGTATGATCTTAACAAATATTGCTCCCGTGCAGCGGCGACAGACAACTGCAGGCTAAACAGTTCTCGACTGCTCTGAACACTAATGACCCATAAAGCCTCACTGCCACCTCAACTTGACAAATGGCAAATGTCAGCGGCGTATTCTCCTGGTAGGCATAATTTTATTAAGTGCAAATATCACTGTGCTCCTTAGGAGACACTCAAAGGTTAGGCCAACAGCTGTAGCAGTTTCATGTGTATTAGCCGGGATTTTTTTTTTGCAGCAAGTCGGGCTCCCCTGAGTTGATGGACACGACCAGTCAAGCATGAGCGGGGATGCTCAATCTAAATGCAATAAGGAGAAGCTCAGGCTCAAGATCATGTTTATTTAAAAGCCTGGGACAATAACGTATTGGGGGGGGGGGGGGGCAGTAAGGTAAGGGGGGGGGGGGGGGGGGGGGGACAGGGATGAGGAGAAAGAACGAGTGAAAAGGGGAAGGAGAGGGAACATAGGAGACTGGTGGCATATAGAGGGGCAGATCATTTTTCCCATTTATTGGCTGTGGTAATTTGTTGACTCACTCATCCATGCAGAGTCTTTATGTTTAATGCAGGCCTCCAGAGGGGAGAGGAGGGGGGGTAGGAAATGGAAAGATGGGCAATAGGGGGTTGGTTGGGGGGGGGGCTAGGGCTACCCTGACAGAACAGCAGCCACCTCTTTAGTGTGAGAGATGGAAGTGGATGAATATCAACCCTCGAAGTGGGCCTCGCATGCTAATGGGGACTTCATCTTGGCCCGACTGGGCCCAGTACACCTGCCAAATAATTGGACGGGACTCCTCCAAAGATCAATGTCCACATTCTCTGCCGAAGACCGGCGCGACCTCACAAGCGGCGCGCGTGTGTACGAACCGAACGTTCTCCCTCGCCCAAAAAAAAAAACCCATCACGTGCATCTTCTTTTCTTTTACCGGTGAGAGAGGAGAAACTCCACTTGAAGCGTCTCCTCCGTTCCCAGTTCAATGTCATCCAGCTGTCAGACGCACGTCTGGGCTTTGACGCGCGCCGCGGTCTGACACCCGTCATCCTCGCGCAGCTGTTTGCGGGCCCGCCTGCCCCGACCTGGCCCTCAGAAGGGTCACACCCGTGTGGACAAACATTGGTGGCCCACGGCTGGCGATGCCCCCCCCCGCGAGTCCCGTTTTGCAGAAAAAGGGGTTTACTAGTGTCTGCTCTATTTGGAGAGCGAGGAGTGTCGCCCCGTCCCTAACAGCCACTGACAAACACTTGAAGTCTGTAGTGCGTCGTATATTTTTAGTGTGTTCCGGTCACACTGTGAGGTTTCATAGTGAATGAGTGTTAAAATAAGTCCGTTTTTGAGAAGTGTGTGGCAGATCTATTCACCATGAAAGGTGATTTGATGACTGGACACAAGGCAAGGACTCGAATGGAGGTGAAATCTCCAGGTTTCTGAAAAGGCTCCAATGAAAAAGGGCCAAGTGTGGGGATGTAGGGGGCAAAGGTTTGGAGATCAACATCATCTACTCTTATTGATGTTCTGTAATTTTTACCTAACGCTCACTTTGAACGTGCTCTCACGAGTTCCACACCGCTGTTCTTTGCCGGCGCGACCGTTTCCAGACGCCTCGCATCAACCTGTGAACTTTTTTCAGAAACAGAGACGAGATCAACATTTAACTCCCTTCGCTCCACTTTGGATCTATTTTTGGGGGGCCTCTTTGATGATTTACCACTCTTTGATACGTAAAGCCGGAGATGTTACAGTGCAACAATGGAGCCTCTCTTGGGTATAGCGTGCCGTAAATAACAAAGCCCGGAGCTACCTCCAGCTATAGGAAGGAAAAACAAAAAAAAAAGCTGATGTTCATCTCGTAAAAAAGGAATCGGCGGGCCTGTTCCGTACACGCGCGCCGCCCCGAAAATAGCACGTCTCTGGAGCTCGATGTACACACCACGTGCGGAACATCTGCGCCCCTGTATGAACCTTCCCCAGTGGTCGGCGAATTCCGCCTCCAGAGCTCACAAACCGCCGCGTACGGAGCTCCTCCGGGTGGCTGCAGGGCGCGGGTGTCTTGCCGCATGTGTGCGTTTGTGCAAAAAAGAGTCCCCAGCCACTTTCCAGTATCACTTCTCGGCGCTCTCTCCCTCCACCAGCGCCGTCGTGAGATGATGTGACAGCGTGTCAATCACGCCGGGGGCCCGGGGCGCCGCGGCGACAAGAGGGTTTTCCGGCGGAACACTTTTGTGAGCAGCACCGGGGAAGCGAGGCACCAGCGGGGGCTGCAGTGAGAGGAGAAATCAACGTGAACCACCGCCAGGTCTCACACATCCCTTCTTTCCTTTTTCTCCTTTTTTTTTTTTCCCCCACGAAACCCCCTCCGGCCGCTCAGTTCACCCAGCCGCTCCCCTCGTCTGAATCCTGACCCCTGAACGGAGGAACCCAGCGGGGGGGGTCACACGCAGACAAAATGTTTCTGCCATGCCCCGAGAGAGAGGCAACCCTGGCACCGTGGACGAGCGGAGTACCCGTCCTGTCTCCGTAGGCCCCCGGAGGGGCGCCGCGCCGTACAGCGGGCCGGCCCGGCCCGGCGCTGCCACTCTGCCGCTCCTGAGCCGTGATGTGTTGTGATGGCTCCGTCACTCTGGACGGCGGGGCCGCAGACACCTGTGGAGGCACCGGGCGGACTTGATGGAATCGGACAGGACTTAATCTCTGTCCCTCGGGCGGCGGTCGGCGGCGGCGGGTTTGGAAGCGCCGAGGAAGTCGTTGGAGCGCCTGGAGTCGAGTTAATATTGAAACGGATGAACAGAGCTTCATGGCTCAAAGTTGTCTTTGTGATGTAAAAACGGATGCAGACACCTTTCCACGTTGGTCCCCTGCAAAACCCTCGCTTTCACCGCGTTGTTCCCTCGACCAAGCGGGGACGGGGTTTCCACGGGGAGAAGATGGCGACTCGCTAGACGGCACAAAGAACCCTACGTGACTAGAACAAGGAAGACAATGGCGTTCTCTCTCCATCTATCCCCGCCGATGGCAATGGGAGAGACAGAGAAGAAGAATCCCGTGGACTGAAGGAACAAAAGCCGACGAAGAAAAGGAGAGAAAAAAACCAAAAGAAAACTGCAAGGAGCAAATGCTTCCCCGGTCTTTGAAAAGAATGAAGTCGCATCTGCAAACCGGGACGTCACGTGTAATGAAGTTTTGAAAGTTTTTTATTTTTTCCCCAGCAGAAAATAAAGCCTCACTTTTTTTTGTCAGGGACAAATTGACTTTGTTTTAGTGTAACATGCTTACTTTGCACTTGGGCATCATTAATATGATGTGTCATCTCATCCCTTTTTCTTCTCCTGCAGGAAACGGATATTAGCAGTCATCTTGGCTCTTTAAGTGAGAGTTTCCTTGCTCCCGCCCGCTGCGTGTCCCCTCATTAATGCAAGCCGCTCCTCCGTCCCCATTCCTCCGCGCGAGGGACTCTCCTGGTACAGGCCGCGGCCCCTCTGACAAGGACGGAATTACTGTTGGCTCTCGCGCGCCTAATTAAAGTGAGGGCGGCTCGCCTTCGGTGGATCTGTAACAGGGCGAAGGCTTTGTCGCCGGGTGGATTCTGTGGCGCACAGTGCAGGTATTACTTTTTCTCCAGGTATACTGTCGTCCTGCGGCTGCATCTGTCAGACAGTCCATCGGTTCTCAGTTCAGCTTTACAGAGCCCACATTGAATAATGAATGACAGAACCTGAATTACAACACACATTAGTATTATTATTACCATGAATGAATTAGTCTGGCAATCTTATGAGAGTCAATGATTAATATTGTAATAGAAAGGAATGAGCACAAGGACTTTGAAGGTGTCATCGCTGCATCATTGAACCTGTGGGAGCTTGAAAATGTCCAGTGTGTGGGCTCCCTGTCCTTTTCCTCGTAAAATTGGGGCCAGGATATGCACACTATCTGCTTATTTTGAATATTTAAATTCTTTCAAACTGAAGAGCAGAATCTTAGTTAAATTATAGCAACAGATTTTTCGAGTACAGATGGATCTGCGCTTTGTGCCGGCGTGATCCAATCGCGGGTCTGTCTTTTGGGTCCAATATGTTGATGTACTATTTCAAAGATGAAAAAAATGAATTGTCTGGTCATATTGTTGAACAAAACATTGGCATGGCAAGCATATTTTTGAATGTGGTGTTCAGTAAAAAGAATTCTCAGACGGACAAAGTGGACGAGGACTCCCGAGCGTTCAACATTTCTCCGAAAGCCATTATCCGAAGGGAGGCTTCACCAGCCGCCGCCAGACTGTTGTTGTTTTTTAAATCCTTCGGTGGGCCCGTTATATAGGCTAAATGAATTCCCACCGTCTGTGAGAACACGCGGCATTTTCCCAAGCTGCTGAACTGAAGGAAATTGAGGGACCACGCTGGAAAAGAAAGTGAGCGCCCTCAGCTGAGAAATGAACACTCGGGGATACGGAAGAGCGATAGGCCCCTCGCTCGGCGTCAGTGGAGGCCTCGCGTCTCCGTGTGCGTTTTTTGTGATTCCGTGTGTGGGTTCCATTTGCTGCGCATGTACGTATGGTAAGCGAGCGACAAAACAAGAGAGCGAATTAGCGGCACTTCCAAGCAGGGTGGCGGGGGGAGCTTTAGAAGAGCCTCGAACATCCGCCGCTGCTGATGGAGACCTTAGAAGTGCTGCAAGACGGCGGTTCGATTTCCGTGTGAAGTCCCAAGTCTCAGTTGTGTAAAGATTTGGATTCAGCGACCTCCGAGGGGAGCGTTTCAATAAAAGCCGACGGTTCAGCTCCAGCTCGTCAAACGGCCGCTCACAAGAACTTTGGAGGAGATGAAACGCGCGCGACAATAAATCCAATGCCGCCTGTGAGGAGAAGTTTTGGGGAGTGTGATATTAAGAAAGCTTTTGATCAGAAAAGGTGAGGTTTTACAGCTCGCCGCCGAATAACTAGGTGGAGAGCGGCTTTTAAAAAAGAGGTTCGGATCGGTCGCGTGACAAGTGACGACTCAGTACTCGGTTTACAGTCAATTATATCTCCCTCACCCTCGCTGTAGATGTCTGTTCCACCTCTGGCGCCCAGACAAAAATAGGCATGTTTTTTTTTTTGCAGAGAACAGTGACTTTTTAATGAAGGAAAGTGGTACAAAGGGAAATGTTCTCGCCTCTTAAAAAATGAAATAGAAATCAAGGAACAAAGGGAAAGGGTTAGAGCGCATTGGAGTTTGATAAGGAAGCTTTGCGAACCACAACTGACTCCTGCCGTCACAGCAGCTTCCAGGCAAATCACACAAGTCTACATCTGATGTGCTTGGAGGTGGACATTTGGTAACTGGTAGATATTGTCCCTGTGATAATATAAAAATATTTCTTTTGGGAGGGGGGATGTTGTGCAAATGCATTTTCATTGTCTGAGGCTAGTAATTACTTGATATCTGAGGTCTGAAAGGAGTAAACTCACATTACCCCGGGACATTATCATTATTATGATTATTATCTATGAAAAACAAGGTAGTTCCAGCACGTCTATTTTTACCATGTGAGCAACCTTTAAATAATGCAAAGCATTTCACAGCTGAGCATGTTTTTATGAATTTCAACTTGGCCCGCCGTTAGTAAACATCTTGCTCCACAAACAAAACATTGGAGACTATCGCGGCAAATCGCCCACTGTGATCAGAGGAGAGAAAACTGTGCCGGCTGTGATTAACAGCCAATGACGAAAAAAACACACGCAGCCTGCGCGGCTCGTCTCGGGACGTCGCGTGATGCCGAGCCACTTCTTCGCTTTCACGCCATTTGACCCTGACCTTTCCTATCTGCCGCGATTCCGTGTCGGGCTGCGCACGATCAATGTCTGTCCCCTTATGCGTGATCGCAAAAAAAATAACCGGTGGACCCGTCCCGACAGGGTCTCCACTGGCAGCCCCCTTGTCTCCCTGCTTTCTGGCCGCAGTAGATCTTCCACTGGTGATGTGGGAACACCCTCCCCTCATTATCTCCTCCACCCTGCCCAGCCCACTGGAAGTGATGCTAATAACATGAATTCAAATTGACGGACATGGGTGAAGAACCAGGAGATGAAATCCATACTTCATGCATTTTGCATGTGGTGGTAATTAGGCGATTTTGGGGGGTAAATGCTTCTGCAGATCTTCCCTTGTTCCTGGTGAGATACGAAAGAACTCTGAAGCTGAAAGCTTGTGAAATCAAAACTCCAATGTAAAAAGCCGAGTAAATTAAGGGAGTCTCATGGGAGTGATCTGACTTTTTAGTTGAGAACATTACAGAGATGAAGATATTAGGATTCTTTTCAACGCTCTTCGTGTATCCTTCAAAACTCGAAGCTTCGCCATAGCAACCATAAAATCTGTATTTGTTCCGATACCAGGGATGACTGTTTTGAAGCATGGCCTTAATTATGTGTGCTTTCCTGGTGAATAAGTGTCTACTTCTCTAACCAACCTTGAGACCCATTTTTAAAGGTCTGCGAATGTGCCCCTGACAATTGTCCCCCCTCCGGGGCCCCTGGCTCTGGCCATTAGGGAGATTCCTTGTCTTTCCTAAGCAATGACAGGTGAAATGGAGCACAAAATCCCAAGGCCTGCCATGGGCCTCTCCACAACATCGGCACCTCTAATTCTTACAGACACTCGTCTTTCCACTAACACTTCTCTGTGCTTACATATCGGACGACTGACAACAGATTGCCCTTGTTTGAGACGACAGCCGTACAAGCTTTGACGGAGAAACAGAGTGGCAAGGATATGTACGCGATCCCTTTCGAATCGCTTTCGGTTTTCTGCATGAAATGCTCGTAAAATGTGATCCGATTTTCATCAAGTCACAAATAGAGACGGACACAATGTGCCTGAGCTAATAATACAAGTCAGCATGTCATGTTAAACGTTCACCTGCTTCAGTTCAGCCAGATTCTTCTGCTGACTGGCGCGACCGTCTCTCTGAAGGGCCGTTCGACAGCATCTCTGTAGGGTTAGGATCTGGGCTCCAATGGGGCCACTTCAGAAGGCCCACTTTCTTTGTCTGAGGTCATATTTGACAATCACACAGCTTCTAGGTGGGCAGCCACCCTGATAAACTTGGGAATTCATTTTCCCCCTGATAATCGCAAGCTGAACAGGCCCAGAAGCAGCAAAGCGGCACCAAATCGTGAAGTTCCCTTCACTGGACATTAACTGTTGGGATGATGTTTTCATGTTGGTATGCAGAGAACTTTTCACACCCTACAGTTAAGGCCAGAACAATTTGGAAAGTTACTTATTTCTGTTCTTCAGGCTCTTCACAAACTGACATGGGGTTCCAATGATATAACGGTGACACACCTACATCAACAATCGGTGATATCAACTCATTGGGACCTAGTGTTTCATCGGTGTTGTATTAATGCCACACTAGATCAATTTCTAACCCAGGTCTCTTTAGTGCAAAATGACTAATCTGGCCATGGGGTCAAACCACTACTCAGATATTTGGGGATAACCATCTATTCTGTTCTAAGGGGGCAAACATAATTCATATATTAAATTAGAATGTGTGATTCAAAATGGATGTAACATTCTCTATAAACAAGAACAATACAATATATCTCAACAAGATGCCTAATTAAATGATTTACACCTCAACAATTACTTTCCATGCAGAAATGAATATTCCTCCAACCCGATAATTAAGCCACTGTATCATTTGCATGAATAATTACTCTCAGCACTAGAGGCAACAGTGTATTCAGTTTCAATTAATTCTACATTTAATCTTTTAAGGTGATTTAATATAGAAATACACATAACAAAGCAAACCCATGTACATTTCATGCACAAACACAGCTCCAACTCTTGTTCTAACACACCTCCATATAACCTTGAAGTTGGATGTTGTTGGAATCTCACGTTTTAAGGTTTTTGACTTCAAAGTGAATAAGAAAAAAGCGCATGTATACACAGCTTAAGACAAGTCTCTTTGGCACTGATTTCCATCTGATGCTTCTGCAAATGGGAAATGCGGACGGACGGTCAATAACTGGATTATAACAACCTCGTCAGAGGCTGAGCCAGCAGAGGTAGGTAAATACAGGGGAAGGGAGTGAGGAAAAAGAGATAGGGAAAGAAATCAATTGTTGTGCAAATGTTTTGCCAAAAATAAGGAGAGAAAACTGTCACAGCAGAGACACAGCAGAGACAAAGACGTTGTTCATGTTGACCTATCTATCGATGTATCTTTCTATCTATGTATATATATATATATATATATATATATATATATATATACACACACACATACATTTTTTATTATTTGTATCCAGAGTCACCAGATTGTGAGGCTTCAAAATCAACTATGTGACAGTGAACTGACTATCTTCGGTGTGTGGACAAAACAAAACATAATCTTGGGGGGAATTGGGAAACACAATCGACATTTTTCACCATTTCATGACATTTTATTTACTAAATAACTATTCGTTTAATAGAGAAAAAATAATCGACCAATTCATCGACAATGAAAATAATCTTGAGTTGTGTTTCTTCGCTTGAGCTCTGCTTGTCTCTGCATCTGTCACTCAAAAAAAAGAAGACTTGAAGTACTCATCATCTATTGGTTGGAAATGAACATGTGACGGTGACGCCGGACCGGAAGTGCCGGAGCCCGAGCGTGTGTGTATTTGTTTACAGCCACGAGATGTGCCCGGCTGATGCACCTCGTCGGCACAGCTGTACATGAATGAATGACAACATTCACAGTTTTTGTCACCAAAAATAATCCAGAATATATTCCGCGTGTCACCGACGCAGCCTTCCCCGCGCGTCTGCTATGTGCGCGCGGCGTGACAACGGGGCTAACACCCGCTAACGAGACATGCTAAAGCCACGCCGGTGTGTGTTAGCTTGCTCAACTCCAAGGTTCCCTCCGCGTCGCGCCGTCACCTGACACCGTCCGTGGCAGTGTCGTTACTTCACCTCGCTATTAGAAAAGTGCAAAGCTAATCGACACGTGGGGATCCTAGCTTCCTCCAGTGAGCTGGACGTGTATGTTGTGCTAGTTTAGCTAGCTAGCTAGCTAGCTGTGGGAGAAGCTGACATGGGAGCTCCACAGGACAGTGACCTCTGACGACATGTCTCTCAAAACGTAAGGTATGAATGAATCCACCCACCCAGTGTGTAAAGACTCTGCTTATTATTGTTTTTACTACATTCATATCCAGCCCATGAACATGGGCAGCACCTGTAAGCAGCTGACACAGTACGACTCTCTTCTTGTCTGCTTGTTTCCTTCTCCCTCTGTCCTGGTGCCTGCATCCTCTCCCTCTGTCCTGGTGCCTCCATCCTTTTCCCTCTGTCCTGGTGCCTCCATCCTTCTCCCTCTGTCCTGGTGCCTCCATCCTTTTCCCTCTGTCCCTGGTGCCTGCATCCTCTCCCTCTGTCCTGGTGCCTCCATCCTTTTCCCTCTGTCCTGGTGCCTCCATCCTTTTCCCTCTGTCCTGGTGCCTCCATCCTTTTCCCTCTGTCCTGGTGCCTGCATCCTTCTCCCTCTGTCCTGGTGCCTGCATCCTTCTCCCTCTGTCCTGGTGCCTGCATCCTTCTCCCTCTGTCCTGGTGCCTCCATCCTTTTCCCTCTGTCCTGGTGCCTGCATCCTTCTCCCTCTGTCCTGGTGCCTGCATCCTTCTCCCTCTGTCCCTGGTGCCTGCATCCTTCTCCCTCTGTCCCTGGTGCCTGCATCCTTCTCCCTCTGTCCTGGTGCCTGCATCCTTCTCCCTCTGTCCTGGTGCCTGCATTTTTCTCCCTCTGTCCTGGTGCCTCCATCCTTCTCCCTCTGTCCTGGTGCCTGCATCCTTCTCCCTCTGTCCTGGTGCCTGCATCCTCTCCCTCTGTCCTGGTGCCTGCATCCTCTCCCTCTGTCCTGGTGCCTCCATCTTTCTCCCTCTGTCCTGGTGCCTGCATCCTTCTCCCTCTGTCCTGGTGCCTCCATCCTTTTCCCTCTGTCCCTGGTGCCTCCATCCTTCTCCCTCTGTCCTGGTGCCTCCATCCTTTTCCCTCTGTCCCTGGTGCCTCCATCTTTCTCCCTCGGTCTTGGTGCCTGCATCCTTCTCCCTCTGTCCTGGTGCCTGCATCCTTCTCCCTCTGTCCTGGTGCCTGCATCCTTCTCCCTCTGTCCTGGTGCCTCCATCCTTCTCCCTCTGTCCTGGTGCCTGCATCCTTCTCCCTCTGTCCCCTTCTGACACCATGTCTCTCAAAACATTAAGGTATGAATGAATTCACCCAGTGTATAAAGACTCTGCGTATTATTGAGATAGTTGTTTGCTGTTTTACTACATTCATATCCAGCCCATGAACCTTGGACAGCACCTGTAAGCAGCTGACACGACGCTCTTGTCTTGCCTGTTTCCTTCTCCCTCTGTCCCCCGGTGATAACAGAATTGACCAAAGAGCCGGTGCATCATGGCCTTGTCTGAAGTTCACTGGGATCACCAGATCCCCCTGCCGAAGCTCGCCCCGGTCCGGGCCAAGCTCACGGTGGCCCTGGTGGCGCTGCTGTGCTTCATCAACAGCTATGACGGGGAGTTTGTGTTCGACGATTCCGAAGCGATCGTCAACAACAAGGTAAATGTGTAATTGTGTGTGTGTGTGCAAGCCTGAAGATGTCTGACTAGATAACAGATGAATTAAGACTCTAAAATAATAAAGATGGGGTGTAAAGTAGAAGCTATAAAAATGTAAGAATTGACAGTAAAATATTTTTGGTAAGGAAGACAGTGAAAATATGATATAAATATAAAATATATAAATGTCTATCTACCGCCATTGTACAGAACAAGCTGTTGCACAGATAGAATTGAATAAATGCTTGTTACATAGTTGCAAAAGCAGTGATATTTCATTTCACGAAGTTGCCAATGCTGCGTCAACAGAGGGGCATCCTGCTCAGGTCTGTGTTACCGGCATCAGTGTCATTGTGCGTTTTTCTGTTGCAGGACTTGAAACCAACAACACCGCTGAACAACATCTGGACCAATGACTTCTGGGGAAGCAACTTGAGTAGCAACTCCAGTCACAAATCCTACCGACCTCTCACTGTCCTTACGTTTAGGTAAAAAAAAATTGAATTGAATTCCATTCAGTTTATGAGCTGACACTTAACACTTTCACCACAGTGTTAAATGAATGAAGTCATCAAGCCACTCATTTCCTTCACCTACCATACAGTTATCATCAGTCATCATGTTATTTTTTGCAGGCTCAACTACCTCTTGGCGGGAGGCCTGCAACCTATCGGCTTTCACATGCTGAACATTGTCCTCCATGCCATAATATCCGCCCTCATGATCGACATGTTTGCCATACTGATTGGTGGACTGGCCTATGATGAGAAAGATAAGATAGTGAACCTCGCTCCCAAGACGTCTCTGCTTGCCGCCCTCTTCTTTGCTGCACACCCAGTCCACACAGAAAGTGTGAGTAGAGTTCACAGTCAAGTTCAAGAAAGTTTGCTTTTTACAGCAGAAATCGCACAGAAATAGAAAGAACAGTGGACTTAAATGCTGACAATGAATACAATAACCATAGGGTTAGGGTTTTTATTTTGGATCCACTGTTAAAATCAATAGTGCCAGATTTGAGAGTTTATTCCGTTTTGCACAACAGCAACCGCAGTTTTTGTTTCAGATAAACCACAAATTCGATAACGGTGTCTTTAATGAGAAAATCCGGCAAAAAGATAAACAAACTTCCTTTTCTAGCATAGTTCATAAAATTGCAGCTTTGTACTTGGGCTGAGTTGTTGCCCTTTGAGACATGGTACCGGTTGTGATTTTTTTGGTGGGGCTTTGAATAAACTTTTCTTAACAACATAGATTCCCTAAAGCAGTGCATTGTGGTATCTTGACATGCCAGTCCAGAGGTTTTTAATACTAAAACATGCAGTGGTTCCTTGCCAAGAACAAAAGCCCTGTCTCAGTTGGGAGCGCGTAGCCAAGGTATGTGTGGCAGCGCGGCCTCACTATTAGTTGTGCCGGGCTGCTTATTGACCTGCACGCAGATGTGTTTTTGCTGTAAAGCCTGGCTGGATGGCGGTATTTCCCCCTCTCCATTGTCTTTAATCATGCAGGGCAAGGACTGGGTGAGACCTTGGGGGGTGGGAGGCAGGCAGACTGTTGGGTTTGGTCTGCAGTAAGTATCAAAGCAGACAACCCCAGGATGCCAAACCATACTGTCCTCACACACTGTATAGCAGACACACACACACACCAACAGGCCCCGCTGGTAATGAGTGATTCTTCCTACCTCCATTAACAAGCCTTTTCCATCGAGCCCATTTGTAACTGGATGCACTATGCAAAATAGAATATACTGTGGGAGATGTGATATAATTTGATCATTTATGAAAGGATGCACATCTTAATGTGGTTTCTTGTATGTAATATATATATATATATATATATAACAAATGTTCCGTAGCTTTTTTTCAGCCTCAGGTATCGCAGCTTTTAATTCTGTCTCTCTTCTCTTTTTCACTCTCCATCACCCTCAAGGTGGCGGGTATAGTGGGTCGAGCGGACCTTTTATGTGCTCTGTTCTTCCAACTCTCATTCCTCACCTACTGCAAAGCCTTCAACACAGGTAGAGGTCTATTCACAACTCCAAATAATCACTCTCCGTGTACTGTGATACTATACAGTACAAAGGACTGTCCATACGGGCTTCTTTATTTCTTCCTTTCTTTGAACATCTTCTTTTAAAAGTCTCAACTGTCCACAGCCAACTTTCTCTTGCCTTTGTGTTCTCAGGGAGTGAGGGAGATGATAGGTTTTCTGTCCGGTGGGTTGTGGTCAGCCTCTTGCTGTGTGCTGCAGCGATGCTCTGTAAAGAACAAGGCATCACCGTCTTGGTATGAAGTCTTCTTTTTTTACTAACGGCATTTTGCTGTGAGTTTATGATTCCAAACCCGATCCAGTAGTAGCAATGTTTAAATGAGACGTCATCACGTAATGAAGTCATACTAATTGACTTTTATTTCATGTAATTGCTTACAGTCATGCTTTTTATACGTATGATAAGAGCTAAAGATGACCTATATACATTTTAAATGCCATTTGTCCTTCCTCCTCTATGTATTTTCCTCCAGGGTGTGAACGCAGCCTTTGATGTCCTCCTGATCTGTAATGTTAATGTGTATGAACTCAGCCAGAGGCTACTCCTTAGGAGGAATTCGCTCCATGTGAGTTTATAACCCCCCCTCCCCTTTCTGTCATAAATAATGCACGCCCCTTGTATGATTAATGTCACATCACATACTGTACATTGTTTAAGTTAAGCAATAAGGGTGTACGTACATATGTGGCGACGGCGAAGCGGTGCTCCAAAGTAACCGAATTGATGGATCACAATATTTTTCCTGACAGGTAGGTGACGTGGTGCGAACGGGACTGCTGACCCGATTGGCTCTCATGGCTCTCGGAGGACTCGCAATGCTCTACGCACGCTGGAGGATCATGGGAACAGGACCGCCGGCATTCACCGAAGTGGACAACCCTGCTTCTTTTGCAGAAAATATATTTCTCAGAGTAAATTTTATTCATTTAATCCCAGGCACTGATTACAAGATTACATCCTGAAATTATCTTTATTTTCTTGAATCATTAATGCGGGGGAGCTGTGCTATTCTGAAATGACTAAAGCCGAATTCATGTGTACATGTTTAAGTCTAATTAAACATCTAATATTGTTTGACCTGAGTATTTTGAAATTTGAAATGATGTAATTCGCTTCACTTGCCCCACTCTCTCTTCCCCATTCTGCACCCGTCCCGTTCCCTATTTGATTGGCAGATAGTGAACTATAATTACTACTACTCTCTGAATGCCTGGCTGCTGCTGTGTCCCTGGTGGCTGTGCTTTGATTGGTCCATGGGCTGTGTGCCGCTCATTAAGGCAGCCACTGATTGGAGGACGGCGTGGCTGCTGCTGCTCTGGTGCGTCCTGATAGGCTTGACAAGCCAAGCCTTATGCTCGCAGGACAGCCAGAGGAGGAGGTAAGCAAGCACAGCCAATCTCGCGCTCGCTGCAGATGAGACGGAAGTACATGTGGGCCTCTCCAGACTTACACTTGATTATGAAAATTGTATCATGTCCACTGCAGTGTGACCACAGCACCATGTCTCCACTTGCTGTTCGAGGAGTTCTCTGCTGGTTTAGACACAGACTGTGTGTGTGTGTGTGTGGTTGATGAGGAAAGTTTCCTGTGAGTGTAGGATGGGTTTTTGGGGAGTTTATTGAGCGTAATTTGATAAAATATAAGTTCTTCTTCAGACTTTGTGTCAGACTTTTTTGTGTGTGTCGTGTATCTGTATATAATCCTATTGTACTCTGTGGCTTTTTCCCCCCCTCTCCCTGCCAGGACTCTGACCTTGGGTCTGGTGCTGCTGGTGGTCCCTTTCCTGCCGGCCTGTAACATTTTTTTCCGGGTGGGCTTCGTCGTTGCCGAGAGAGTGCTCTACCTATCTTCGGCCGGCTACTGCCTGCTGCTGGCCTACTCCCTAGGACACTGCTGCTGTCGCTGGAACAAATACAAGGTAGGGCCCCAAATCATACCAAAAAGATCACACCAAAAAATAAGAGCCAGTTTCTGACGAAACAAGTTCCCAGCAGAGACGCAGCCCAGCGACCTCTCTATTTTTCTTTTACAGCCCACAGGGTCACAATGTCCTGGCTTTTAAAACTCTTTTATTTAACCACTTGCTAATGCAACTGTGATGCTTCAGTGGCTCAGCAATGCAGAGTAGGGACAGACGTGAAGAAATGGCCTATGACTCACCTTTAAAGGGACGATAACAGCAGGTGTCCACGTGTTACATGGATACATATTCAGGCTGTTAACTTGTGAGTCACAGAAAATTCATTTTTAAGCTTAAGGGTTCTAATTACTTACAGTCAGTGTGGTTGTTAAATGTCCCTTTCTTTTTTTCTCTTCCACTTTACAGAAGCTGGTCTGTGTAGCCGTGCTTCTGCTGTTGTGTGTGTATGTAGCTCGCTGCGCCCTCCGCAGTCACCAGTGGCGGACGGAGCAAAGCCTCTTCACCAGTGCCCTGTCTGTCTGTCCGCTCAACGCCAAGGTGAAAACACACGTTCTCTGTGTCCTCGCCTGCCCCTTAAAAGGATGTTTCAAAAGTGGAAAGTCACACTCAGATGTCTTACATGTGTGTGATTGATTCCTCAGGTCCATTACAACGTAGGTAAGAACCTGGCCGACAGAGGAAACACAACCGCTGCTATCAGATATTACAGAGAGGCAGTCAGGTACGTCTCCTCGCAAGTGTCAGCATCATCGAGTGAACTGCTAACTCATGAGCAAGAAGATAACTTTTTGTTGTGTTTTTATGTGACCTTCAGGCTGCACCCCTCCTATGTCCACGCCATGAACAACCTGGGGAATATCTTGAAGGAGCGGAATGAACTGGTGGAGGCGGAGCAGCTTCTGTCCAAAGCCGTTTCCATTCAGTATGTCGTCCCAACACGCAAAGAAACACTATTTCATCGGTGCCAGCCGCCAATTAACTCCTATTATTTTTGTTGTTCTGTGTTTTAATCTATGCAGGCCAGACTTTGCGGCGGCTTGGATGAATTTGGGAATAGTTCAGAACAGCCTACAGAAATTTGAGGAAGCAGAGCTGAGCTACTGGAACGCCATTCGCTTCCGGAAGAAATACCCAGACTGCTACTATAACCTGGGGCGCTTGGTGAGAATCTAGGGTGTGAACTGTTCTGCAGGGGCTTTTTTCATTTCTTCTTCTTATTATTTTTTTCAAATAATTGAAATTACTGTATAAATGTTCATTTATTAATTTTTTTTGTCGTCATACACAGAAAATACTTATTTTTTCTCCCCTTTCATGATTAGTATGCTGACCAGAACAGACACTTGGATGCCCTGAACGCATGGAGGAACGCCACAGTGCTGAAACCCGACCACAGCCTGGCGTGGAACAACATGGTCATTCTGCTGGACAACACTGGTAGGAAAAGAAGGCACAGACACACACAAATACTGTAATTGCTGTATAGAAATCAATTTGCAATTACTCAAGATTGTAACCTGCTATCACTCCTAAAAGGACATCTATCACACAGACTAATATAAATTAATAATTTAATCTCACTCTGTTAAAGGTTTGTTTACTAAGTAATAATGATAATATTATAAATATAAATGTCTGAATAAATGGCATTATTATTCAGTTTTACCAACTTACTTTATTGAACTCTGTCTGACATTTTGTTTCAACATTAACAGCCAAGAAACTCAGCGTTGGTTATTCTGGAGAGGCAGGAAATCTTAATGGCCAACAAGATTAGACCGGAAGAGCAGGAATCAGCAATGCTTGAAATTTATGTATTAAAGCTTTGTGTTGTGAGTTTTGAAGGCACTCTTCCCTGCCGTGTGGAGAATGCTCTGATTTCCAAAACGCTCCAGCCGTTTTGTCAGAAGCCGCTCCCGTGGGGGGCGGAGTCTCCCAGGAGGGCACTGGAACCGTCCAATCGGGGCCCAGTGTGTTCCTGATCAAACGTGGGCAAGCACAGCCAGAAACAGCGCCCCCTCAGATCCCCCCCCCACAGCATTTGTTCCCCAAATCTGATAATAATAGTAATAATTCTACCCCTCTCCCCAGCTTTCCCCCAACAAAAAAAAGGGGGGAAAAGAAGAACAATAGGTGTCGTTTTCAAAAAACAAGGACAAGGGAATATTCTTTTCTCTTTGGTCTTCAACCCCCCACTCTTTTTCATTTTTGATCATTACACAAACAAAAAAGGCAGAATCGGTGTAGACTCAGGCAGACGCGCTCAGGCACAGTCGCACGTGTAGTCCCATTTTTGGCAAGCTGTGTCTGAAGGGCACAGGCCATGACTCAGGACCTGACTGTCATTGTCTGACCGTCTCCCTCTCTCTTTCTCTTTCTCCGTTTCTGGCCAGACATCAGACGTGTCTGTGACAGAGATCAATAACCCAGTGGGCCTTGTGTTCAACCTTAATTAGGAGACTAAACCGCTCCTCCATGTGTGGAGAAGAAAAAACTCTGCCCTAGACACGGAGCAAGCGGCCCCGGTTCTCTGAACACCAGCTGTTATTACCAATGTACCCCTGGGTTTGAATTTTTTAGTAGCATATGCATTGGTTGGGATATTGTTCATAAAATACATATGTGAGCGTGCATTTGTCAAGCTGTATCTTTGGAGTGATGTTTTTTGTTCCGTCTTCAAGGTAACCTGGGTCAAGCAGAGTTGATCGGCCGAGAGGCTCTGAAGCTCCTCCCCAGTGACCACACCATCATGTTTTCATTGGCTAACGTCCTGGGGAAATTACAGAAATACAAGGTTAGTCAGCATAGTATTAAAATTCAACCAAGAATATTATTTTTTTTGGTTCATTGTTGGTTATTTTATGCCTTATAAGGTCGTCTGTATCTTCTTCAAGTCAGGAGTTGCACATTTCTCTCACTGATACTGATAATTCAGAGTTATTTATTTTATCTTTTTCTCCTGCCCTCAGGAGTCAGAGGGCTTTTTCCTTCACGCTCTTCGGATCAACCCAAATTCTGCCAGTTGCCATGGCAATTTAGGTAAGGCTACTGCGACTCTGGTTCTATCACATGTTGTACACAGTTCTCAAAATTGTGCATGTTGCACTGAGTTGAATGCACCAAGTAGATTAGAATTAAAACTTCTCAACTTGAAGAGCATTTCCCTTTTTTTCCCCCCTCAGCTGTGCTGTACCATCGCTGGGGAAAGCTGGAGCTGGCAAAGAAACACTACGAGCTGTCTCTAAAGCTGGACCCCGAGGCTCCCGGGACCAGGGACAACTACAACATGCTGCGACGTAAACTGGACCAGCTTCAGCGCAGCGCACCCTGAAGGAACCTGCTGTAAAAACAATTATTTTTCCATTGTTCCACTCGCTATGATTTTATCTCACTAATTCTGACTTTGTACCATTTGAAAATAAAGACCACGACCTGTTAATCAGGCTCTAGTTGTGTTCTTTGGGGGAAATAAAAGGGGGGAAACATTATATTTTTTTGCAGCATAAACTTCTTTTATCTAAAGATTTTTTTCATGTCTGAGACCACTTGTTTATCAAGTAATTTGATTTCATGGGTGTGAGATTACATGTCCATCTGCACTGTGATGTTTTGTTGCTTTTTTTTCTCGTTTTTCGTCGCCCCATTTGAAGGCCATGTGGAACTGATCCTCGGTGAACCCCGAGTCTTTTTCATCTCTGACCCTCTGTTGTGTCAGCTGGACAGAGCGCCGTGCATGTGTGGACTCAGAGAATCTGTCGTAAAAAATTTATTTGGGTTGGCCTCGTGTCAGGAGTCCCGAATGTTCCAATACTCAAAAGGCCTGCTGGAGTTTGGACCAAGAGTGTTAGTCTGCAAAGGACCGCAGCTTCTATTCATTACTCAAAACAAGAAAAGAAAAAAGTAGAGCCCACCGACTGTCCGTGAGAGGCTTCAGCTGGTAAGCATTGACCACTGGCGGGCTGATCTGGTTATCATGTTTGTTTTTTAATAACTTGTCTTTTTTGCTCCTGAGCAGGATGGCACTCCGAGGCTCATAACCCACCCGACCCCCCCTCCCCCTGTAACCCTCTGTAGTTAATGGGAGAAAGGTGTTTGTGCCGAGCAGCTCATCTGAAGTGTCCGAGAGGAGGCGAGGGGGTCAGCTGAGACAGGAAGCGCCGGGCCGGTGCTGTATGAAAAAAGCTCTATAGCACAGAGGCCTTCAAAGGCAGACGGGGATGATCTACCCCGGGGGACCGTGCCTGCACGAACACATGCATACTCTTCACTTGAAGAGCGCAGCTGAGGGAGAAGGCGACCCCGGTGTGAAACATCAGTCAACAAGTGTGCGCCCGGGGTCAGAGGTCGTTGCACTTCTATTTTTTCACCTGCTTCCTACGGCCCGCAGGAAACTTTTGAAGCTCCGGCAGGTTGGTATGGCTTCACTTTATGGGCCTGCTCAGTTTGTTTACACATACAGTACAATACACCAGTCGATGCTTTGATGCCTTGGAAGATGTTACCGATATGCACGTCGGGGGGGGGGGGGGGGGGGGGGGGTCGCGACAGCACACACAGCCGCCAGTGTATCCTCTCTATCTAACCTCCCAAAAACATGGAAACTAATATCACGTGATGAAATTTCCTTGTTACTCCGCTCTCGCCGCTTTGATGTAAAGACTCGCCGGAAGGTATATGTCTGAAGCCAAAAAACAAATATCCTCCATACGCCACACACTCAAAAAGTATTGTTCTCTCGCAGAGATTAAACCCGCTTCTACGAGATCCGTGTAAAGGTCAGCTCGGTGAAAGGGCTTCATGCTATTTGGGGGCGAACGCAGACAGGACGAGATCAAAAAGGTTTTTTCGTAGTGACATTCTAGACCGAAAGCTTTCGCTTCATATTATTTTTCATCATGCGGCGTAGCACGCGGCGCCGCCGACGTCGGCTTGGCTTACAGTACCATCAGCCATTCGCTTTATGTACTTCTGGATCCCTTTCTTTACTTACTGTGTGATCCCTTTATTCAGCTGACTGTCTAGCTGCACAGCTGTGCTGGCACATCAGTGGGGGGGGGGGGGGTCCACTTTCATCATAATCATTCTTTGAGTACCTTTCATTATCATAAAATATGTGAGTATTAAAGGGATGGATTCACCGGCCCTGCCAACATCTTCATTATCCATTCTGACTGACAAAAAAAAAAACCTGCTGTCCCAGGGAGTGACATTAATAAAAGATGGGATACCACCGCCTTGTGAAGTCCCTTCCCTTGTTCTCCGGGTTTCCACTGTCCACCTTTTACCTGCCTGGATGTGCCATCGCAGCGATAATGAAATCAGCTCCCTGGTGGTGGTGGTGGTGGTGGTGGGGGGGGGGGGTGTTTCTTTCATTGTGTTCCGTTAATCACACTGATGAGTCTTGATCAGCGTAATCAATGGGCTTCAGAAGAATCGCGTTTGATTGTTCGCAGCAAATTCCGTAATGCTAAATTCATCGGGGCATTTTGTTTTGATTGCCACAGAACTTGTTACGGGAGAAAAGAAAGAACATTGTCATCCTTTTGTTGCAGCGGAATATTCAATAGAAGAACAAGAAGCAGGGGAGCACTAATTTGAACCCAATGAGGGTGTTTTGGAACAGCAGGTGTGCTATTTTGCATAAGCACCAAAATCCCCCCCCCCCTCAAAAAATAAATAAATAGAGAAACACTTTTTCAAAAAATGCTACGTGGAAATGTCCCGATGGTCACACGGAAATTGAGCGACTGCGTTTGAAAGAGCAGGGTCTTTTGATTTTGTTATTGTAAATGTACGTGTGGGAGCCGTGATGAATGTAGACACTGGGAATTTATTATACATATAATGATTATATGTAATTGTGTATTTTTTTCTCCAGTTGATTCCATGATCACTGTGATTGGCAATGTTGGATCACGTGAACATGGCCGGTGATAGTTCACCTGTGTGTGGTTAGTGGAGAGAGGGCGAGCGGGTCGGCGCATTTTTTTGTTCAGCGTTTAGAATTCGTTCACGTTCAAAATAAGCTGATCCTTTCCCCCCAACCCCCCCATTAATACAATTAACTCTTTGACGTATTCTGGATCTCGGCGAATCTCTTTGTTATCGCGACAGACAAAGTAACTCGGGCCGGAAAACATCAGCCTTAAAAAAAACAAAAAACGACCTACACTGCGTCTAACATGAGTACTTCCATTATATTCTGTAGTATTTGAAGCAGGCATGGCAGCATGAAGTGCACACATACACAGACACACGGCGCACAAACTGTGGCCTGACAGAGTTCTCATCAATGTGACAGGATGTGATGTGTCTGCTGCGGGCCTATGTAGGGCCCTCACTGTCCCCCCCCCCCCCACACACAACCACAACAATCCTAATGGGCTCTGATGGGCACCTCCATCTTGCCTGTCTAATTGATGTAAATACTGCACATTTGAACCCACTGTCCTTCCCACCATCCCGGGCCTTGCCCCTCCCTCCGTTTCTTATAACAGTAGGGGTCAGAGGTTAGGCCGACTGAGTGATCATTAGAATGGCAGTCCTTATTAGAGGAGCAGCTTGTCTGACACCCCATCCGCGTCCCGGAGAGGGACCCGCCCTGTCCGCCTCATCTAGATCATATTACATGACACGACCCTCCGAACGGATACTACCAGCGCACCGCGGCACTGTGGGCCACTAGGGCACGGTGGCATTTTACAGAGGGGTCCCCTCGCCTGTCACTGAGCCTCCCTGACACCACTCTGTCCGTCTGGCTCGGATGCACTCTGTCATTTTAAGGAGGGCCACTGTCAGTGCGGGTATCGGGACTGTCGCGTCTACACGCCCTGGCATTTTCAGCGCCGTCTCTCCGCAAAGGAGCATCCGGCCACCCTCTCGAGAGTCTGTGATGTCGCGGCCAATGATTAATAGTTAGAGATGGGCTATAAAATGTCCAGTGTGGCCAGATGCTAGCCAGGGCTTTCCTGAACTGATATAATGGACCTAGTCTGCCAATTTGGCTCCCTTACAAAAGGGCTGGAAGTTCCCCAAGATTGATTCTGTTTCTGTGTAGCGGTGCCCTGGGGGCCGAATGTTGAGGATGCACTCTTGTGAGAAATGTTGTGGTGTGTTGTCTTCAGCTGAGAAAAAGCCCCGTGCGCGATCACGGATATAACAGAAATGGCAAGGTACACTCGCTGACATTTGCATGCAACAGCGGAAATTTAAGCCGATTTATGATCAATTTTTATCATTGCTAAAGTCAAGGAAAGGGCTGTCAGGAGAGGGGGGGGGGGGGCTGGGATAATTTGCAGCAGGAGCCCTCTGAGGCTGTTTTGCAAAACAAAACGAAGCAGCTAGACCCCCTTATTGAAAAATATAGTGCAGTGAGACGGAAATTTATTAACTGGCACCAGTTAATGTGTGCATTATTCATTTCTGGGTGAGCATGAAAAATGATCTAAAGAGGTTTGAAATTGCAGACGCGCAGGCTGACTGCACAGTGGCTGGGCTCGCCGGTTCGTTTCATCCCTCTTGCGGGGGTGTGTGGGCAGAGAGGTGGAGGGCTGGAGGGACGGAGGACGGAGGGGAGGAGTGCAAGCCCCTTTCTGGACAGTAGGGCTTTCCAGTAACAGCTGTGCTTCTCTCACGAGGGGGCGGCAGCAGCACTGGGAGAGAGGCTGCTTGGGACAGATGGACCAGCCCGGCACCACCTCCCCTCTCACCTCCCACCACCGCTCCTCTTATTAAAAATACATCTCCACCACTATTAATGTGTATCGCCAAATGTGCACCCGTGTTGTACTGTATGCGAGCGTTACAGTATCTGAGAAACTGCGTGAACCGTACTCAGGGTTTTGCACAGTGTAGGTACGGTACCACTCCGGGGTTCGCTGTTCTTTTTCTCTTTCTTTGCTTATTTTGCCCGTCTTGATTTTTGAATCCCATCGCTCATCCTGCCTTTCTCCTTCTCCTTCCCCTCTCCACCACTGCTACGGTAGGAGGCGGTGGGCAGCAGTCGGTGCCAGTGGCATATGGCTTTCCACCGTGCTAAACATTCATACAAAAGACAGGCCCATCAGTCATGGCTGTGGCCGGATGAGGGGAGAGAGCAGGCCTCTGAAGAATGGTGTTTAGGACTTACCTGCTGTTAAAACATTACCTCCCCAACACCGGCTCCCCCGAAGCACGCGCGGCGCTAGGATCCGTGTAATATCGTGAAATACGACCCTCGCGGGCGCACATCCTGTACGCCAGGTTATGGCAAATAATAAATATGCTTCTTAAAGCCCTCGCACAGAACCCTGGGTCAGGCCTTCGTAGACCAATTAATGCGGAGCATCTGCCGTATAGAGGGAGCGTGCTAAAGAACTTCCGAAGCCATTTCAAGCGATTTAACAAGGAGGAGAGCCGCTTCCTGCTTTGCTCCACTGGCCCTCGTTGCTGGAGTAAGCATGGAATGGGTCTCCTCGATTAAACCAAATTAATCCATTCTTAAGGGATTCTTTTTCGGGGTTCTATGGCGAAAACCCGCGCGCGTCTTTGTTCCTCCTCGGGCCCCGGTGTTCCTTCTGCCAAATTTAACAGAAGGCTCGGAGGGTAACAGGGGTCCAGCCCAGTATCACCTTCTGGAGCAGAGCAACTAGCAGAGAAAGACAATCAGCCTGAACCCTGCTGTCTGCGGCACAAAGTGAAAGGACTCTAATTGGGCTTTTTTACGCCGCATTTTCCTGCAGGACTGCTGGATCATGAAAAAGCAATTAAACCTCAGAGCCGCAATTCATTCACTCTTATTTTTATCCTTTCATTGGAAAGAAATAAAATTGAAATCACTTATGTGAGACAAGACTTGTGTTATTTATTTTTTTTTACTGTGAGAGAGACCAGCTGTCGGCTTAGAATTACGCTATAATATACTTAGACAAATGGAAACAGAGTCAAATTATGAGAAAATTAAGATATTTTTTTTCCAGGCAATTATCTGCATGTGTGCGTTTGAAGGAGATCTGCAAAAGTCTTACCTTTAAAAAAAACTATAACACAAATTGTGATGGGACTGTAGTTCTCAATGTGACATCTAGAGGCAGCAGTGCCCACAAAACCATGACCCCAGCACTGCAGTGGAAAGAAGTGAGACAAAAAAGAAGAAGAATATATGAAAGCCATGTCATCTTCTTGAAATGTTATCTTTTTGGCTGAAAAGGTTTAATATGCAACTGTGGATGAGAAGGTCAAAGGTCAAAGAATAAACGCAAAACAACACATCGAAGCATGTGATGTGGAATTTTTTGGAAACGTTTTGTAAATTGCAGTTTTTCTAAATGACAGTTTCTGATGTTTGAGTTTGTGGATGGAACATTCCTGCACGTCTTTTTCAAGACCTGCATGAATGTAACCTATGTGTTTATAATGATCCCAGATTTTTGTGTTAAAAACTGTAAAAAATGTTAAAAACCCCATAAAATGCTCATACACACCATACAATAAAATCCTGAATATTAATAACTGGTTGAATAGATTTTTTTTAACCTGCTCTATAGCTAAAACCACAGAAATCTTAAGGGGCTTCTGCATCGCACAAAAATAAAATAAAATATCATTTATCAGGGTTTATTTATTTGCTGTCCTGTAATTTGCTTAAACAAACAAACAAACCAAATAAGTAAATGACGTGAACAAGTAAATTGAGTCCATCTCAGATATTGATAATTATTGAAAATAATGCACTGTCAATATTGATTAATAAACCACAACCAGCTGTGAATAATACATCTTGATTAAAGAAAACATTTTTAAGAAAATGATTTAAAACTGATATGAATTGATGAGACCAAGTCTATCAAAACATGTTACATTATGTCTCAATGAAGTATTAAAAAAATTACATTAACATTACATACTTATAATTACACAAGACGTAGGCATATATATCCTAGTTTTTAAAATAAATTGGTAATAACTCATAATTAGAAACATACACAATCACCACCAGCAATTGGCCCCAATTTTCAATCCGAGCATTTTTATCCAAGCACATAACTATCTCAGAACTCCAAATGTTCCAGTCCGCAGAGTCCATACATTGTAAATTAGGTCTGTTAATGTACTCTACTGCGCTCCCAGACACAGAGAGGAACAGTAGTGGGAGTCACCACACACACACACACACACACACACACACACACACACTGGGACGATGCTGTGGGCTGTGGGGTTTGGCTTTGCATGCACTTTTGTTTTCTCACCATGCACAAAGTGATCAACTATCACACCCCAGACGGTGAGATGTCAACATGAAATACCTTCATTTGCATCAGCCTTTTAAAAAAAAAAAAGAAAAAAGAAACACTGCCTGACTCCTTTGCTTCACGCCAGTGACCCACCAGTGTCTCCATAAAATTCACTTTAGCCACGGGGGTCCCGAGACCCTGCTAAATACTGCCCCAATACGGCTGTCAACAGTCCGTCAATCACATGACAAATCCCCCTGATTAAGCAGAGCTCCGCTGGCCGCTTCACAATGCACCGGAATCAGAGGACTTGAGTTTGGACGTGTCTGTGCCGCAGAGTTGTGTCATCGTGTTTTATTTCACAAGACAAACTCTGCACAATTTCACAAATCAAAACTGTAAAATCTTCATTTCAAGCATCTAATCCTCCAGATTTAAGTACATAGTTTTTGGATACGTATGCAAATGTCGTGTCCCTGAACTGCTCTGTGAGCATGAACCTCAGACCAAATTGAAAATGAACAAAACAGTATAAATATATTTGTTGTTATATTTGGCTCTAATTAAAATCCTCCGATAACTTTGAATGAAGTAGCGGATGAATCCTCTTTAGCAAAATCATCACAAGTGTTACGCTTATTTAATGAGGACCACTTTTTAACAACTTCCTGTTTTAGTTTTTTCCCAGTTTACTCGAGGAGTAGTGAGCGAAAACGGAGCCGGGGCGCCTTCTGTGGAGTTGGTGCGTCGCACAAATCAAGCCGCCTTGCTAAGAGCATCTAAGCAGCCCCCCCCCCCCCCCCCCCCCCCACGCGAAAGCCTCAGACAGACAGCTGAATACAAGGCGGCTCAAAAGGACAGGCTGTGGCAAGATAAGAGGCCACGTCTAATCTGACTCGGGTGGCTGATACGCAGGCCCCTGCCGCAATCTAAGTCCTGGAGGTTTTCGGTCTGAAGAGGAATGGTTTAATTTAAACCCCCCTTTTCAACGTGTGCTAAATGTGTTTTTGTAATTAAGCCCGTACAATTAACACTGACAAGCACAGGTCACAGGGAGCACGGCTCCCCTGTTCAAACGGATCTCCACAAGTGAAAGGGGACAGACAGAGAGAGAGAGAGAGAGAGAGAGAGGGAGAGAGAGGGAGAGAGAGGGAGAGAGAGAGGGAGGACCAGAGAAAGACTGATGAGGGAAGAGGGGAAGATAAAGGGGGAGAGAGACAGAGAGAGAGAGTACATGCTGCCTCGCCACACAAAGTTACAAAAGCTGCTGGAGTGAGAGAGTGAGAGAGTGAGAGAGAGAGAGAGAGAGAGAGAGAGGGGGATGGAGAAAAGAAAGCAATGAATGAAAGAAGGGTGAGGAGGGGAGAAGAGTCGAGGGAGGGTCCTTCCATTGAAGCCGTATGGATTTCAGCATTCGGGCTATACGCTGCTCTGCGAGTTAACCTCCAGACCACAGTGTTTATTCTGGGACTGTGTTCCAGATCTGGGGGGGGGGGGGGGGGTATCCAGCCCCCCCCCCCCCCCCCCCACATCAAAGACACTAGAGCTGTTAGAGCAAAGATTTTTAGCTGCTCCTCAAAAGCCCGACTCTAAGTGAATTTGAGCAGCTGTGGCAATTTGTGACAATATTTTCACTCTAAATACAGCGCCGCATGGCAGTGGGACGGCAACACAAACAGACAAATCCAGATGCATTAATTGAGGGGGGGGGGGGGGGGCAAAAATTGTAACAAAAAAAAAAAATGCACAGTAACGTTCATGTAGAAAAAAATGGAGATTTGAAATAAAAACAGATAAGATCATACAACAGATGACATATTATGTTTCATGAATTATTATGCTTTTATTGCATCTTTTAATGCTGTAATGGCAATGTCAAAATTGGCAATCTGGAATGTGGTGTTTCTGATGTGAGCATGTAATCCAGTGCAGTAATTGTTGATTACAGGTTGAAGGAGCTGAGCAGCAGCAGTTTTTCGAACAGTATTCGAACCAGGGCACTGCATAGAGTTACACCGTTTATTCAGAAAGATATATATATATATTTTTTAATGCATGTCAGGCAATTTAGCAAGATATCTCTGTTTGCCACGTTTACCCCTATAGTCCTGTGTGCATCTAATTAGATTTATTTCAATATCATTCAAAGGGATTCATTTTCTGCATATCTGAATTTAATGGCAATCAACTCAGAGGGAGTTGATACACACCTTTAGATATGAATCTCATGAAATCAGTTATGCTCTGTCCTATCTTTTAAACATATTTTTTGTTTGGATCTTAATTTATATATTCACCAGCTCATCATAATAACATCTCCTGTTGGATTGGAACTTTCCTGTCGGATTTTGGCCCAGTCATCTTATTGATACCAATTTGACTTTCTGAAAGAAAAATCCTTTCTCTTTTTTTTATCTTGAGAAAAAAAATGGATGTGACATTAGGAGATTGATTTATCTTTTCTGCAATTGCGGCTCCCAGCATTCGTCATGTGGGACATGAAATGAGAAAAAAAAAGAAAAGAAAATGCAGGTAATTCTAAGTGAAGCTGACGACACCTTTTAAAGAGCACGCAGTTAATAATCTGCCCAACCAGCCATGAAATGATAATGGATCTCATTCAGGGGCCACGCTGATGGTCCACTCATTATTGTGGAACCATTCACAACGTTGGTACTTCTGTTGCTGCCGGCGCCACTTCAAAGGATTTAATAGAGTGAAGTGAGGCCTGCAAGCTGGAAATGAATGAAAAGAAAAAAAATCTTTAATCAGCCTTTTTTCTGTGGATCGGATTATCCATCTGATTATATTTATGATTCACAACTCCGATGCATTTTGATTCATAAGAGGTTTTTTTTTTTTTTTTTAAACAAATCTGTCTCTATTCAAATGAACACATTGGGCACAGTCGACTTCCTCGGAGAAAAGTCTCTTTTCTTTTTTTATCCTTGCAGCATTTATTACATGGAATGTAAAAATGTTATCTATGTGACTGAAAGAGCTGGAAAGTGTATTTGTCTTTTTTTTTTTAAATCATTGAAAAATTGAAAAACTAAAAAGATGTTTGTATTAGGGTTCGCGAGGGAGCTTCGCCACATCTCCTGCACATCTCCTCCCCGCGCAAACAGCTGGATGAGCGGCTCCGCTGCCATGATCTTAGTGGGCTCTTAGCGTGTGACCCATGTCACAGGCCTCACGGCCTGATGGACACAGCTGTCTTGCCGCAGGCAAAGAGGAGCAAGGAGGGACAGTGGGGAAACATGGAGACAGGGAAAAGAAGAAAGAGAAGGAAGGAGGACTGTATGCTTTTGTGTGTGTGTGTGTGTGTGTGTGTGTGTGTGTGTGTGTGTGTGTGTGTGTGTGTGTGTCTGTTGGTGGCAGTGTTGGTTGTCTCCTGTCACTTTCTGGGGCATGTGCCCACTCAGCATGGCATCCGGCTCATTCAGCAGCCCCGCGCCCGACCCCTACGGAAAAAAAGAGGAGAAAACCCCCCCCAAAAAACTCCACACAGCACACCGAGTAAAGTCCCACACAAATCGCTTGTGACACAGAAAGGAAGCAGCACCTCTCGTGTTGCTGACCGTCCCCCTCGACACACTGGGCGACGCACGCAGGTAAACGCCAAGCGAGGGGCCCGAACACTGGCCAGCAACACGCTGTGCACCGGACGCCATAGAGGAAGACGCAGGGGAAAGAAAAAAAAACTGTCCCACGGGACGCTCCGCGTCGGAGACAATGGAGTGACCACAAATGCCACGGGACTTCTGGGAAAACAAGGTAACGGTCGTCTGATACTGAACCTTTCAAAGATCAGGACACGACGTGACATACTTTCATTTCAGACCGGATACAGGCTCGTGTGCAGGCACTTTGGAAAAAGAGAAATGGAAGAGAAATTAACAATAATAAAAGCTCGGCAGGGCAACATGTTCGGAAAGTAGCGCCTCGCGATATTGATGCGACTATTTTTTGATTACGGATGTGCAGCATATCATTGCAGTCGAAATCATTTTTAACGAGGATATGATCTTGTTGTCGTCCGGTAAAAAACTGTGTTGTGGCCCCCCCCCCCCGTTTGCTGCAGGCGGGGGCCCCCGGAGAGGCCGAGCCAGGGGCCGGACAGGGCTGGGGAGGCACAGGGCGCGTGTTAGCAACGGAGGCGCGAGCCTCTCGGACCGGAGGAGGTGCCACGCGCGCCGGGGGCCCCCGGCGAGAGAGAGAGACTCCGGGACACCGCTCACGCTGTCAACACGCTGACACGTGCGTGGGCAAAAAACATTTGCGCGCGGCGGTGTACAGGCGACGCAACGCAGACACACGCCGGTGCACATGCACGCCGCGGGGCCAAGCCAATTAGCACCCTGCCACAGCAAAGATCATATTCGGAGCAGCGGTGGAACAGGAGGGCATATGTGGATGATCATACATGCAAATTAGACGAACACGAGAGGAGTCCTAGATTCTGGCAGCAGCTCGTGACAACCCCTCAGAGTGAGGGGCCTTGAATCAGCTATCAAAAAAAATCTTAGCAAGATTGGAACAGTATCATTGATAATATTCATTCATTCATTCATGATTTCTTTTCTATTCACGTGCAGTGCTCTTAAAGCAAATTTGAGTTGACCCCCACGAACAATAATTATGTCAGTCAAAACGATTAACTTTGTCTCTTACCTTGTTCCAGTTGTTTAGGACAACGAAGAGGCAAACGTCAAGTCGCGAATATGAAAGATGGACCACTGAAAGGTCTCAGGTGCAACAACAACAACACGAAATAAAAAAAGTCTCTCTCTCTCTCTCTTAACCCTGAAGTTTGACTCCAAAACCAGAAGATGGCAACATACCTCTGGGCTGAGACACCGGCCCGCCTCGCTGCGCCTTCAGTCATTTATGCATTCACATGTTTCACCTAGTGCGCCGTTCATGCATTCGTTTATTTATTTATGTATTCATTTTCTCGCAATGCAAACACTATATGTCTTGAAGAGGGGAGCAGGTAAATATATTGAATTATTCACCGCGGCTCCTGACTTGACTGTACCGGTGGTTTAGGCAAGATGAAAGCCAAACACACAAATCCCTACGGCCGGGGGTTTTGAGTATGTGCTGCCCACGCGTGTGTGTGTGTGTGTGTGTGTGTGTGTGAGTGTTTTGTGTATATTCATACGAGGGCGACGGACTGGTGACTGGCCGCAGATTCGAGCATCCTGAGTTCTGAGGAACACTCTGCCATTTCTCGCTGGCTTTTCTTCTCCTCTTCCCCTCCTCCTCCTCCTCCTCCTCCTCGTCCGCCTGCCCCTCCTCTTCACTGTACCACAGTATTACATAAACGTACGGACGGAGAACCACGACAGGGTTCCAGCGTTAACACCCCCCCCCCCCCCCCCAAAGCAAAGATTTCAACGTCAGTGACTGACTAACGCAGAGTGGGTGCCTTTCCAAGCCAGAGTGTGTGCGTGTGTGTGTGCGTGTGTGTGTGTGTGTGTGTGTGTGTGTGAAGAGGAGGGTGCAGCAGCAGTGTGAATGGTTAAATGAATCTCTAAGTTACAGTAGCAGGTCCCCCGCCCCACTATACGACGAGGGCTGGTCCACTCTACCGACGACTCGCAGCAACGACTGTCACTTCAAGCAGACTGGGCCAAGATGAGACTACTTGCCGTGGTAATCAATTTAATATTTGTTGTAAAGTACAGTGAGCAAACCCTCCCCTGCGTTTGTTTTTTTCTCTCTCTCCCCTCTCCTCTGTTTGTGTTCTTGTGTGTGTTCTTGTGTGTGTGTGTGTGTGTGTGTTGGTACAGTCAGCAAAGGCTACATGAGGCGACGAGATTCACTTGAGTGCACGAATAATATCTCCGAGAGATGGCGACGAAGAAAAACCCTACCGGCTGCTAAGTGACTACTTTGATACACCGATATAGATACTAACCGTATGTGTGATGGATGTCAACATTATTCCCCTTTTTCTACAGTGATCACAGACACAAACCTATTCATAAGGGTCAGCTCATTTTTAATTGTATTCATTTTCCATCTGGCCATGCGGTTTCAGTTGTAACTGCCCAGGGCTTGAAATATCCACTGCGTCGTATTCGACCTCCAATCAATGGCTTTCACTGGAACTATTTTTCGTTATGTAAAAAGTATAATACAATTAAAACAACTGTATGGGGACAATATTTCTGGAAAGAGATTAAAAGAAAAACCTATGCTTTGAGCACCATAACAATAACACACCACTAGAGGTAAGCTGCATTTTTATAATGAAATAAAAAAAACAACATATTTTTTGGCAAAATCCATCAAACATTTTTATTTTAATCTCATTCATTTTTAATGCTCCCTCTTTTGTATGGACACGTAAGGGCCCCAGTTATCAATAAAGGTGTGAAGGGTCCGCGGGTCCGCGCCAGGAAGGCCCACGAGGGGCGACGTGGCACGGCCGCGAGGAAGGAGCCAGTTGGACGGCTGGAGCGTAAGAGCTGGGAGCAGAACAATTACAGCAGTCACTTACCATCACAGTGTCTGGTTGAGGCAATGGCACAGCAGGACGCCGCGGGGCAAGAAGGAAGCGCTCATCCAGCTGGTAGCACAAGATCAAGCTGGTCATGCCAGAAAACGACAAAACAATATGCTGAGCCCACTAAGAGGTTTTGAGCGTGGTCTTCCTTCTTTCCTTTAATCTTGCTCAATAACGAAAACATACACACGGACACATAATGGACTCGCCCGCGGCGACCCGGTCAACGGTTATGCGAGGGGCGATGGAGGATGTGATGTCTCAGAAAAACCTGAACATCTGAAAATGTACGTTTCGCCCACTTCATTCTCCAACTCTGTTTGGGTCATCTCCACCTCAACATGTGTCTTCTGGCATCTGTCACGGTTTTTCCGGGGGGGGGGGAGGGTCCAAATAGCGGACGTGACAAACGTGAAAAAAAAAAGAATTAAAAAAAATCTAATAAAACCGAACGCTGCTGATATTTTGTCAGCTTTCAAAATAAAACGCAACATTCAACAGCTAAAGAATGACGTACGTTGGGGTCCAGATGGAGTACGTGACTGGAGAGAGAGAGACAAGGATGAAAAAAAAAAAAGACTTGACGTGCAAAGATAGCAGCCCACAGACAGGGGCATTACAGCACTTACACAAACGCTAGCATATAACATACAACACACACACACACGCACACACACACACGCACGCACGCACACACAGAGCCGAGGCAGCTGACCGCATCTGCCCCTCGTCCTCGGGTTCAGTGGTGGCCGCCGCGGCAGCCTCACCTCCCCCCGTCACGTCTGATTCTCCCGGTAGGATCCATCATCTGGCTGGCAGTCTGGGTGCCAGTCAGCTGCTTCCCCGGGGGGACCCCCCAGTCGATGGGAGCCGGGAGGCACTGGGCTGAAGCCTCCCCAGCCTCGGCGGCAGCTGCGCGGGAGACGGAGAGCGAGGTGCGCCGCAGATGTGGGAGTCTGGAGCCCGACAGAAGGTACGGCTGAGTTTTCAACGTCGGCCATATTTGTTATTCCACCTTTTCCTGGGAGGAAGACGCGAGGCCCCTTGATCTGGCTCCCAGCTAAACACTTAGCTTTTGTTCCCCGAGATGAATAACTGCGGGGAGAATGAGGCGCAGGGGAGAGAGAAAAAGAAGAGAAAAAAAACGAGACAGAAGAGGGAGGGAAATAGAAGAAAGAAAAAAGGACTTGGTGCCAGAGGAGAAATCCGGTGACCAAGTACAAAGTGAAGCTGGTCATTTTATTCCCCGCTGAGGCTGTATTACAAGCGCCTCTGAGCCGTGACACACCTTTTCCCTTTGCCGC
Source organism: Scophthalmus maximus (assembly GCF_022379125.1). Classification (NCBI taxonomy): domain Eukaryota; kingdom Metazoa; phylum Chordata; class Actinopteri; order Pleuronectiformes; family Scophthalmidae; genus Scophthalmus; species Scophthalmus maximus. The sequence continues at coordinate 5,807,099 of NC_061528.1, forward strand.
GGTTCCTTGGAGCCGGGTGGCAAACGTACACTGGCACATCACGAACCCACGTGAAAACAGTCACGTCCGTTTTGCCCCTGGTACATCCCTTGAGCGCGCAAAAATCTGTTTACACGTGAAGCGGCATTGTGGCGTTCATTCTGTACATCCACAGAGAGAAAGGGAAGCCCACATTAAATCGCGTTTCTATTATCACAAATAAGTTTTCTCACCCTCCGGTGACACTTGCTGTGGGTGGGAAGGGATTCTGCCCACCATAAACAAACGTGCTCCGCTCGACTCTCCGCGGACCACGCGTGATGAATAGTACCAGTCAACCCCCCCCCCCCCCCCCCCCCCCCCATCGCTAAACGCTCATAACCCGATTTTTCGCTGGGAATCTTGTTTGGTGGTAACACTATCCGCCTTGCAAAAATGAACACCCTCTTCCAAAACAGCGCAGAGTGAGAAACGGGATAGTTTCCCCACTGAGTTCCCAGATGTAGGGTTGCCATTGTCCTCGCACACACCCGGTGCTGGCCCAGGACGGCACCCTCCGAAATGCAGCTCCGCCTTGGCTTTGTAGAAAAAAACAAGACAGTGATATGGAAGAGGTGGCAGTGCGAAGCCGTCAGAACAAAATGCTTGTTTATACTGGAATAACCCCCCGACAGCACAATTCGGTGCGAAATCCGACAGTCTCGTCTCATGTTGCATTCAAGAACCATTGTCCTGATAAATATTTGAGTTCCCATGATGCCTCATGCTTAAAAAACACTGCGTGTGCGTGTGCGTGCGCTTGTGCGCGCGCGCGTGTGTGTGTGTGTGTGTGTGTGTGTGTGTGTGTGTGTGTGTGTGTGTGTGCAGTACAGCGGAGCGCAGTACATCTGCAGTAGCGAGGAAACAGGCTGTTAGCATACAGCTTTGACAACTCCATCAGGCCGGTCTCAAGGTAGCTGTCAATCACAACAAATCATCTCATCCCTCAGCGCTGCGAGGACTTCGCTCCACCACTACGCACATGACAGGCCCCTACAGCTCTATTTACCCATGCACACCCTCCCGCCGCCAATGGGTTTGTAATTAGAAAAAAAACGGGGAAATGAGAAAAAGAATCGGGGGGAAGGGGGGAGGGGGGGGGGGGTTAGGTAGGTAAGTAAGACAGTGACAAGTTTGGATACAAAAGCGAAGTGAATGGCGCCTTTTCACCAGGCACGTTGGCATTTTGAAGAGGGGGTTGGTTCTTGGCACGGTGGCGGTGAATTGAAAAAAGCCAAGGCCTTCCCATTCATCCATCCTATTTAGACAATTTGAGCATGTGTGTGTGTGGGTGGGTGGGGTGTTTGTGTGTGTGTGGGGGGGATGGGGGCGGTCGCACATGGTTCCTGATTCGCGAGACTCATTTTCAGCTATCTATAATTAGATTAAGGTGGTGATGGCATACAAGCACAAGGCCAGGCCCACTCCTCTTCCGCCGTCCCAGAACATCTGAATTAGGGAATGGACCTTTCTGCCCGTTCCACTCAGAGGAAGACTGGCGGCGGTGTGAGCGTTTAGCATACCCTTTATGACGGGGAAAGACGTTAATTGCTTGCCATTACCCCCTTAAACTGTTTGCTTGTTGTATTAATCACTGTGCTAATTGATGCAGAAATAAAATTGTTGCCACGGGCGAAGGGAAGGGAGTCAACCAGAGTCGGGGATGGCAGATAAAAGATTATCGCGGCGAACATATGGAGATGGCACCGCTTTGAAAGTCTGCTCTCCATGCCTATACCAGCACCACATGGGATGGTGATTGGAGTGCCAGTGGCAGCACGGTCTCCCACTGCAAGGTTTATGCAGAACTAAGAAAAGCACGCCGACACATTTATTACAACGTATAGATATTGAGCAGAAGACAATGGACTATTGTGGACTGGAGTGACCTTCATTGGGTGATAATCTGGAGTTTACTGAAGTCACACTTTAAAATACACGCTAGATCTTGTGCAACAGTGTGACATACAAAATGCCGCCTTCAAATGGGACTTCAGCAGTTGTATGGTCATCCCTTAATATCAATTGTATCATGTTCACAGTATACAATATGCAATAATTACTGACCACAACATTTTATGTCGCCATTTTTTATTCCAAAGACGGAGAGTGGCTTTTTTTTGTTGTTGTAATTTAGCACCCAAAATATAGCATAGACAATATAAAAGGACTATATGAATCTGAAACTAACTTGGAAGCAAAAAAATCATCAACATTTCTCAAAGTTTGGCCTTATTTGAGTCTGGCGGGAGCTCCTCCCCCCTCTGAGAGGACCACAAGGTTAAGTCCACGCCACCAGTAGGGTTGGAGGAAAAAAGAAAAATAATAGTTCACTTACAAACTTGGTGCTGAGGCTGATGCTCAAGGAGAAGGTGTCGGGAATCGTGTCGTCATCGCGGCCTGAGGAAGTGACGTCAAGCTACAAAAAGAAATTCATGCAATGGAAAAGTAAATCTCTAATTCGAAAAAGGAAAAAAACTCACAATTTGCTAGATACATTTTAGAAAAGCTTGATATCTGTGTGTATATTGTCAATCAAAAGTGCAGCTATTTTCAGAAATAGCTGCATGGAGCAGATCAGACGAAGGTCACCAGCACCATTATCAACATTAAAGTATTCAAAATAAAGACCTAAATATCCGTGAGGGAAATATAATTCTCTGGTGTTCGCTAATGTTCATATTAATAGAGTTGCATTGCAATTACGCGGGATGCTGCGAACGGAGAGCAGAGACATATGCTGAGATTCCACGCTGTGCAGATAAAAAAACTAGGACGTACGCCGCATGTGTCACATAGTTTGGGGAAGTATTTTTCTTCGATGTTCCATAAATTGTTAATAAATAATTACTCAACCAACCCCCGACAGATGTTTGTGGTACGTTGTTGATTTAATTGTTTCAGTCGAAGCATTAATGAAGAAGGGTGTGTGTGTGTGTGTGTGTGTGTGCGCGTGCGTGTGCGTGTGTGTGCCCCGTACATACACAACAATGACACAGGGCACACATTTTTTATTCTTGCGCACCTGCTCCAAGCCAATAGGAACTTTAGACTTCCAAGGTTGAGGATGTAAAATGAGTAAAATCAAGTCGTCTTCTAGTGACACTATTTTCCGTCTTTCTTCATTTATCTGCAGAACATCTTCAAAATTCAAGAATTCCCCAAACGTTCTGTGCGGGATTTCGACGGGTAAAACCACGTGCACCGCGCCGGCCAGAAGCACACTGCATTTAATGTGCAGCCGTGCGTCTCACTGAACTCCACCAGCTGCCGACAGGGGTTAAACAGAGGCGGCCATTTAAAGAAAACCATACATCCATAAGCAGTGAATGGGGAGATTCAGAGAGAGCGTCGCCGCGCCGCCCGGCCGCTACCTCCAAAACCCGCTGTGTTTTTGTATGCAGATTCCCCTTGTCAGAATTCATTTATTCAAAGGGAGTTATCTGAGAGAGCGGGTTATGGGTCCCCAAAATAGTCGCATTCACATTCGTCTTCGGCAAAACATTCGCAGTGCCGTGAGAACACGCCGTTTATGCGCTGGTGTTTGCGTAAGAATCCGATTCCGGCGCTCCCTCGGCTTCGCCGGCCAAGAGGCACAGGTCGCGCGTCCAGGGGAGCTCTGGGGCCGCTCACAGGGCTCACGGGCCTCAGTCTGCTCTCGGGGAACACTTTTCAACATTTCTTTTCATCACATGGCCGGGAACGTTTACTGCTGGAACTCACCGTATGCAGCCCGCTGATCCTGGAGCGAAGGGCCGTCCAAAAAAAAATAAAAAATCTATATTTCTTTTACCGGGGTCATTAGCTCATTCTGATCACAGCCAACGTTCGCACAATTGCGCCGTCGCTCATCAAAATAGATGTCCTCGGCGATGATGACAAAATTGCCCCGTTCCAAAACGAAGGAGCGATGAATCTCCGGCGTTCCACAGTGGCTCGAAACCGCGGAGTCACCATTTTGTTCTCCCCGTGCGTCTCTCCCCCGACTCCCACTCTCTCTGGCTCTGCACAGGTGGCAGGGAGCTTCCTGGCGGGGTCTTTCTCATTCCTTTTTTGTTCGCCCTCCAAATTGCTCTGATCGGGAGCTGTTGATGATGATGATGACAGTTCTGGCTGTCCATTGATTTGCCGCGGCCCCTGGTCGCGAGTTCACAGCAGATGACACTTTCCTTTGGCTTTAATTAGAGCTGCCTCCATCTTCTCTTCTTTCCTGCCCTGGATGTGGTTCGACAAAGGCTCCTACACACAAAACTCCCCGCTAGGAAGCGGCCGACACTCGCCTACGTGGGGCATTTGTTGTCTTGATTATGAACCTGTGCGGTCAAGAAAAGGGTTTTGCTTTTTTCAAAAAAAAAAGAGACTATTATTGTGTGCCAGCGTATAGCACGCACACGTACACATCAGTGCGCCTGCATGAATATATTAAAACACGAATAAATATAGACATTATCCCCGTCCACACATGTTTAATCAAAAAGAATATATAATATAATTCAACTGGAAGCATGATTTGCTCGTTATTCAACCTTATATCACCCACGCGGCGCTGTCCCTCCCTCTGCTGTGCCAGGGGATACATGGGCCTCGTCTTTCCATCCGTCCCGGACACAAGCCTCTTCGAACCTGGTGGGTACCAAGGTGTGAGAGAGAGAGACAGGGGTCATTATCTCAGTGGTCATGGGTCCTTGCAGATATTTCATGGTTGCCCCCCCCCGCCCCCCCCGAGGCGTCCTCTCACAGCCATCAGCCGGTCAGCTTAGTTTAATGCACTTGTGGCCTGCACAGTACTCACAAGTTAAGTAACAAATCAAATGAGACCGGAAAAGCCATCGCTATACAGAGAATATTAAATTATGTTCGGCAAGACTCTGGCTTTCGAAGAATCGACTACATGTCATCTCTCTCTCTTCCTTTTCTCCGTCTCTCAAGGGGAGTTTTCCCGGCTTTTTTTTTTAGCCACTCACCAGAGTCAAGAATGGGCCTGAAGACACGTACTGGGTGTCTGCGGCTGACAGCTGCCTGCAGGCTATGTGATACCTTTCGCACTAATCAGGTCTTGAGGACCTTCTCTGATGTTGGATTGCAGGAAATTCTCCTTTACTTGGACAAGCCAAAGACATTGGGCCAACAACTCCTCACCGCTTCATGACCATCCAGTCAAGCCCCCGAAAACGTTTTCACGATGACTTTGGTGCATGGTTTTAAAAATTACTATACAACACAGACACGCACGTACGCACGCACGCACACGAGTATGTTTAGATGTGAAGATAAACATGCTTGACTGCATGCTTGCAGACAAGCACATAATCAATGCAAGTCATACAGCAGGCCAGATCAGTGGGGGGGCATGACCTGACAGGTGACCCGTGTACTGTATGTCTCCACCAGTACCAGTCCATGCCTACGAGTGTGTGTTAGTGTGTGTGCGTGTGTGTGTGTGTGTGTCTATCAGAGTGAAAGTCAGCTGGTCATCCATGCGAGCATAGCATATTTCTGTTTACAAGTTCAGACGGCACCGGTAGATAATGGAGCCAATGCTGCAGTATCCACTTCCTTCTGTTTCCCCCACTAAATATCCCTCCGCTCCGAGACACCCAGGACCTCTCGCGTGAGACCTCTCCGTGAGCATTACACCTTCCAGAACGGTCTAAGTTTAGAGGTTGCGGACCTCCCGATGACAGTCGCGGCGAACAGACTGGAAGTCCTGTCATAAACCCAATCAGGGGAGTCCTCGTTGGGCCTCATAAATCTCCCGCTCTGAAGGGTTACTGGGAGGTCTGGGAAGTGAAGACTTCCCACTTATTATTCTCAGGAAACCCCAGACGGCCTCCCCCTTGAACTCGGGTCATGCAAGGTTACGACCTTCGAAACAATCGTCATTGTGGTGTCGGTAACTATGGCGACCGAGTGCCTCGGTGACGTGAGATTCACACCTTCAGACACAGAGGGCTTCATAAACTTTTTCTAAGTCATTGAGAGTTTGCGTGTGTGCACTTATTTGCGGGTGTGAATATGTTCTGAGGAGTTTTCATTGCAACCCCCCACCCCCCCCCCCCCCCCCCCCCGTCCCCCCCCCCCCCCCCGTCCCCCCCGTCCCCCTGCGGAAAAAAGCCTCTGTGCCGCTGCTCCTGCAGACACCTTAACAGGCATGAGACACATTTCCAGTGGGACGCCGACCACCTCTCCCCGTCTCAGCAGAGGGCAATGCTCCAGTGCCAGCCTGGTGCCACCAGCGCAGGGATAAGCTTCATGACAGAACGTCGACAGGCTTTCAGAGTCTCCCGAGGGCCATTCCAGACCTTGAGAGGATCAGTGGGCTCCCGACGAGTCGTCCTTCAGGGCGGCACAGGCGTTCGCACTGTGTGAGGGTCCCTGACAGGTGAACCAGGGGGAAGTAAGTGACGGGAGCGAAGGACCAATCGCAAACTGTACCAGAGGTCACACTGACCTTGACTTATATGTGCAGCTTTACGATTTCCCCTGTGTCGGTTCATTTTTTGTCAAAAACACACAAAAAAAGTGACACTCACTGTATTGGTACGACTGCAAGAGGAAGATGTCAACCGCACAATAAACGTGGTAATAAGGACGCAGGACGCAAACCTCAATTCGCTGACGAGTGTGTAATCTATATTGTGTTTTGGAGAGAGTTGTTTTAAGCCACCTGCCCACGTTCCACATGGACCACAAAGTTTAAAAAAAAAAAAAAGATAACCCACACCTTTCACCTCTAGTACTTAAAAAGTCCCGTCCCCCCCAAAAAAATATCAAAGCCTCTTTTCATGACTTCTGATCCACTTCTAGTTCCAGTAACAGCCATGTAGGCCATGCCAAATGTGCCCAGAAATAAGCCGGGCCTCCCCACTGTCTCTGAGATTGCCCACCCAGGAGTCTGGCACACGCCACAGCGAGCAGGAGGCCCTCTGGATTACAGTCATACACACTATCTCATAATGGAAAGCTGCCGTGAACATTTCCCTCTCTCCGCCCTCATTGTCCACACTACCAACTGCACAATCAGTACATGAGACTGTGATTGCGCCCGTTACAGTTTTCACCCCCTATTTTTCTGGGTTGGGCTCCTTTAAGTTAAAACAATTAATGAGAAGAACTAGTGAACTATGTGTAAAAATGAATCTTATCACACCATGAACTGTAAACTAAAACCAGCTAAAAATACCTCGAACTGTAAGACAGGCCTCGCTTGATTCATTCCAGGCGGCAGAGGTCATGGGTCACAGGGAAACAATGGCGCGGACACTTAACCTGGGATACTACCGCGGTTAAATAAACAGTCAAGCTGTCCTGTCTGGACCCGCCACACAGTCGGCAAACTCCGCCACTTTCCCTCTCACCCCGTAATCAGCAGATAGCTGTAATTAATTGGGAGGCTGACCCGGGGTTCAGGGCAGTAAGGGGGACGGCCAGACAAAGTTGAAAGCCATTAAGAGGAAACTGGAGGTGGAGGGGGAAGAGAGGGAGACGAGCACGAGGGACTGCGTCGGCCACCCAGAGCTCCCTGGGTGGCTAACAAAGGTACAGGTGGACCGGGGGGGGGGGGGGGGGGGGGTGCAGAGGTGCACCCTGGCCAGAATTCAGACCACCAGGTTACCACAGACTGTACGCAATTACAGCACAGAGGTCATTTGCTCCGCTAAGTGGCTTTGCCTACCCCGACCCCGTCGGTGCGTGCGCGCTAATCACGCTTGGTGCCCCAGACAATGGGCCATGTGTGCCTCTGAGTGTTGTGGGAGGGGCAGCGGGGCGAACCGGCAGACCACCGCCGGCCAACGTGGACGAGATGTTTCAAAAGGACACACAAAAGCTCTGACAAGGGGGGAGAACATGAGGAGAGGCCAGGGGCAGACAGACGGGTCCGGCGAAGTTGCAGACCGGCACCTCTTCAGACCTGTATTTATCCAGGAGGTGCCGGGGGATCAAGGCGGATACAGTGACACTTATGGCAAGCGCGGAGCAGATGCTTTCTCACACACGGACAAAGGGGATTTGAGGACATTAACAAAACCACATGTCTCAGATATCCACTTTATTAAAATGTTATTGGCCTTTCACTTTCCTTTTGCCGTCACTGCATTGTATTTCAATGATCTGTCTCTAGACCAAAACTCCAGAAATGCATGCAGACAGTAAATCAGGCTTGTTTTCTGTAGTTTGCAGTGTTGGGAGTAAGTTAGTAGTGTGAATAATCACTTTTGAATATGAATCTATTGAAACCTCGGGCAACAGCTTCCTGAAATTGGAGGCTTTTTGAAATATTTGACATTAAAACTTTCCTTTACCAGCCTCTGAAGCGGATAGAAGTTTAACCATTGCCTTTGCCTTGGAAACTAGAAGAAAAAAAAATCCCAGCGTGCTCAGTTCTGTTAAATTGTTTAACATTGGAACAAAGGCGATGGTTTTCAATACAAGGCAAAGGTTTGACCTCTGGCTTGTGTGATACTTGCTCACCCCTCGAAATCCTCCTCCTCCCCTTCCTCCTCAAAGTGACTGCCGTACTCGCTGCCCCCCTCGCTCGGGTCGGCAGCCCGCGAGAAAATACATTTCCCATATGCACTTCGACTTCCCAACGCGTCGCTGATGATGAAATTTTGCGACTGCAGCACTTCAGCAGCGTGTCTTAAAACAACCAATGTAACATGGCATGATAAAAAACGATCTGTCCTGGTTAGAACTGCGCCCCCCCCCCCCCCCCCCCCCCCCCCCCCCCCCCCCCCCGCCACACCACCGCGGGTCACGGGGGTTCTGTTGTCCTTTCGCATGATCCGCTGTACATGTGCATCACTAACAAGCCAATCAGCCCTGCCAACAGAAGCAGTGGAAGCGCAGAGAAGCCATTAAAGGCCCGGGCCCCAGCTACAAAAACAAAACCTATCCACCTGAGACCACAGAGGGACAGGATGCGGTGCTACTTATAGAAACCCAAAACCAAAGCACAAGAATAGCAGGAAAAACGACTCGGGGAGCTGCGGCGAGCCTTTTGAAGTGCGCCACCTCGCAACTATTCCGAAAAAACACCACCCCGGCATCTTTGAAGGCAGGTTATCCTCCGCGGCCGTGTGTCCTGTTGTGGACGAATTGTTTCCTCTTTCACTTTGCCTCTATTTCCCAGTAGAAACTAACACTGTTTTATTGTTCTCCTCGGGCCAAAACTGTCATCTCGGTGAGCACGTGGGGGGGGGGGGGGGGGGGGGGGGGGGGGGGACCTCTCGCTGTCGTCCTGTTGCTGAGGAGGGACAGTGTGTTGGTCACAGGTGAAGACAGGGGTGGCTATCCCTGCAGAAGGATGACCCCCCGCATATCGCGGCCGTTTCCTCTATCCTCAAGGTCGTGCCCTTTCGGTGCCCTCTCGCCTAAGAATGGACCATTAGAGAAATGAATCAGTCAGCCGTCGGTGATGTCATTGCACAAACATGTCACGAGGTGACATATTCTGTTGTTTCTGGCGCGGTGCTGACGCTTCTGCTCGTAAAACACGGCAGATTTGCGGCGGAGCGACGTGCACCTGCAAAGAGGAAAAAACAAACGGCATTACTTTCAGATTTTCTGAAGAAATTCTCATTCTAAAACGTCTATGCCGTATTTAATCAATACGTAATGGATCACTCATGGATCTGAGGAAAACACAATGGATTTACTACAGGCGGAATATGCCCTATGTAATAAAATTTAAATGAATGAATCATTTTATTACACTTAACAAAAAATACACCATATTCCAGGCAGAGGTAATGGAGGCGATATTGCATGCTTTACAAAAAAAAAACATGTATATACTGTATCAAGAAAAATGTTTTCACCTCTGCCGCCAGGAGCATCGTAACTGAGCGTTATCTGTGTAATCTGAGATGGAGGTACACTACATATGCTTCCCCCGACTCCCGCGGAGAAGGGGAGCTCACTCGAACGCTCAATATCAGGGAACTTAATTGCACTTACAAGTTGTTCCTTTTCTCTTTTGACGTCTCTGGAACAAGTCTTTGGCAGAAAATAGTGTCATATCACTGTCCTATCAGGCTTATTACAGGCTCATAAATACAGCATCAGCGGTGCGATATGGTATATGATTATAGTATATATATTCTGATTTACTGTCTCAACCAAAATGTGCAGCACTATCCAGATACAAAGTTTAATTCAATTAAATTCATAAATTGACTTTTGATCAACTTTAGCTTTTTTCTCTCTCCATTGTTTCTCCCAGTTACCAGCGTTGGCCGCTATTGTCTGTTTCATTTTCACAATTCACATTTGCACATTTAACAGTCCGGCTGTGCAAATCACTCACACGCTGTTTTAGCTGTTTTCCAATCTAATCAGCTTAGTGCGTTCTCTCACCCTTTGATTTATATTTGATTTCATTGTGCTGACACTATGATGACGAGTCTCACTTCTCCGATCAACAGCAGATCCCAAACCACGGACTTGTTGGTGACACTGAATAAGGAAAGAAAGGCCGTATTTCAAGAGCCCTATAAATAAACAATGAATTGTGAAATTGTCTAAGACTCGATTACTAACATCTGTGTCCTCTGCACAAAAGTGTTGCTCCTGTGACGCGGCACAGGGAAGATGCAGCAACCATTGATTTAGATTTAAGGTGAGTGTTTTCCATTAAGTGAACGCTCAGTCAGCACTCACTTATAAGTGTCGCCTCCACTACACAAAGCATTGCCCTCTCTTCATCCTGCTTTCATTTGCTGTACTGTACACCATTGGTCAGTGAAAGCTCTGGTATTTCCTCTGATAATTCGGCCAACGTGCAGGTCAGCACTGATTTTCCTCTGTGCGCGGGCCACTGGGCACTGGATCAAAGTGCCGTCGCAGGAGCTTAAAATATCATATTAGATTCAGGGTAGAGGTCGATATTTTGCACCACTTGCGGCTATTTTGCTTACATTCAACAGAGACACTGATTGGTCCGTTTGATTAGCTTCCCTTGCCTCATCCTTGAAGCCACTTCCACTCACACACACACACACACACACACACACACCATTCCTGTGTTTCACCATTGTGCACGTCTTGCCAGTATGCGTTTGAAAATATGGCAAATTCAGCCGTACAACGATCAGAGCATTGAGTTTTTTAATACTGTCCCATACTTGCACATACTGAGAGCAGAGTTTTGTTCTCACTGTATTCCCAGTCTAAATGAAAACTGTTTTGTTAATAATCGAGTAAAAGAGAGAGAAGGAAACTGAACTGCCATGTGCAGCAACCTTGCAAGGAAGTTTTCCCAACTTCACACAGCGTCCTGTTTGACAGTGTTACTGCAGCGCAGCAGTTCATGAGAGATCTAAAATATAATCTAATCAATAGTCCATATTTTACAAAATTACAAAAAAAGCTTTTTTAATCCAATTTGCCTGTAATGTATATCCTGATGCAAATTACAGGCAAGACTGAACACTAAACAGACTGCCTTGAAAACCATTAATTAAGAAAACAACTTTTTTCTTTTAGATGCCTTGAATAAAGAGTTTTTTGATTTTTATTGTTCCCAATATGTGGATTTGTAGATTGTAAGGGGATGATTTGGAACACGTCACAATTTGGACAAATGCATATGTGTGTTTGTGTCTCCATTTTTTTTCTTCTTGTCAAACGACGCGGCCCAACAATGGCGAGACTGTGCTATCACGTGACGCGCAGCCTTTGTGCCGGAAACAAATAATTGCGTCGGTACTTGTTGGACATCAAATTGTCATTCATGGAAATTAAGAGAGCCAAACAACAGAACTTAAGCTAATGGAGTATCTCTCGCGGTAATGACAAGAGATGAGGATAATGGATTGTTAGTTTGCTTCATAATGACGCCAGATATCCGGGGACGTGCAGATAAGCACATTAGAAGTCAAAGACTGTTCCAGAATAATAGGAAGGCTCAGAGATAATGTACTCGCACAAGGGGGCCTCGACATTAGCAACAGCCCAGCAGGACTCGGCTCGCACGTGTGCCAATGACGCATTAAATCCCTCAATGACAAAAGATACAAGAAAGGTAAATCTGTATAGGCATATTGTTTTGCCACCGCCACACACCAGACACCATACTGTACGCACGTCAGTAACACAGAGGGATGATGGGGTTGTTAGTAATTGCAAAGGAAACAGCAAGGAAGATACATTAAGTGGAAAATGACGTGTGAATGTTTTAGAGGGAGGCCTCTCGACGGCCCGGAATTGTTACGAGACTCTTTGTAGCCTGGAAAGGCAAAAAAACCCCACAAAAGAACCCCCGAAAAAAATAAAAAGTGACAGAAATCACTATTTTAAAATGATAATTTTCGGGGGGAGAAAAAAACCCAACACTTAACAAGAGTCAACAATCCTTAATCAGCCCTCGCTGTGATGAAAGCGCGGCGTCGGCATGAACCTCACTAGATGAGAACACGAATAAGACAAAAGAGGAGAAGTACAGATGACATTAACTCCTGCTCAGATGAACACAGTAGGAGAGCGCGCAAAGTATTTAGCACCACTCTTTCCCGTCTTTTCATGTTGTTTGTCAATTCGCGGCACCGACTGCAGCAGTCTGCGTCTTCAACCTCTGTCTTCCCCGATGGCACGAGTGCAGGGGTAAGTGTGACAGTGGCCCCCTTCCTTCATTAGATATTAATTTATTCATTACATGTTAACTCCGCAAGACCTTGGAAGGAGATTCCAGGTGACTCCTCTTCATTTGGTCCCCAGCGCTCTCCGCTGGGCCCGGGAAAATCACAGTAATGCCACGCAGTCGGGGAAGTGGAGAGCAAATTATTCAGCTCCATAGAGGGGGGACTCGGTGGTAAACACTCGGTGGGACGCTCGTGCTGTCATAATTAAATCTGCAAATCCATAAGACCAGGGCGCTTTCATTTTGGTACACAAACACGTTGGTTGGCGTCGTAAACACAATGAAGTGCCTGAGTCCCTGAGCAAGTGGCGTACATACATTTGAAAACCATGCAGTGTATGTATGTATGTATTTAAATATACTGCATGGTTTTCAAATGTGTATATATATATATATATATATATATATATATATATATATATATATATATATGTATTGCTCAGGGACTGTATATATATATATATATATATATATACATGGATCCATTTTATGTCATCTAAGATAAAAGAGTCTTCTTTTTGTTTACGAGTTTCTGGAAAATTTAGTTTTAGCAGTTTTATGTTGTATATATATATATATAGTTCGTGTTTTTATTTTCTCTTGTTTACTGTTTAAAAAAATATTGCATGAATGCTAAGAATTATTTAAGTTATAAATATAGAAATAGGAAGAAAAAAACAGGATGAAATCGAGGAAGAGAGAGTTATGGGTGGTATCTTCGTCATACGAGAAACGAAAGAACTCTCAATCTTCAACCAAGCCCACGGCAGATCAGAGGGGAAAAAGACGGCGGAGAGCCTCAATCCCAGCTTCTCTCCGCGGACCGTCAATGGGGGAAAAATCCCCAGTGAACAGACCGCCTGGCTAATCCGCGGCTAAATGACACCTCCAGACACTAATGCCCAGACTGACCACAGAAGCAATCCGCGGCGACTCCTCCACACATGTACCCACTGATGCTTTTCAGCTCAGGGGAACTTAAAAAGGCCGGGGCCGTCTCTGTCTCTCTGTGTGTGCCACCTGCTTAGCATCCCTGCGCTGCAAGCTGCTATAGAGAGACATCTCCGGCAGCGGAGAAAGGCCCATTGTGTCCGGACGCCTTTGAGGGCATTGTTCTGCTTCACTGAGGCCAGGCCGACATCTGCACCATTCACACTGAAGGAAGTTGTAATCACTCCCCTGCTCTTAGCTCTGTGGCTCCAACTTCATACGGAGACGGCTTGTGAAGTTGGGCCTGTGGTAAACAACGCGGCGAGGGGAGGGGGAACGGGTCTATAGGATTTGGAAGGTTGGCTGTTTTTGTTGAGAGGCCTCGGTTTAAATAGAAACTCTTACATAGCCCCATACCGGCCCCCTGATCCTCACCCTCCCTTCCAACCCCCAACTCACCCAAGTGCACTCACAATACAAAGGCGGCAACTGATTTACAGAGTTACCTCTCCATCAAAAGCACTGATTAACTGCTTGTCTTTCACGAGCAGGGCAAACGATTTCAAACGTGTCTATGTAAAGTGTAAAAAAAAAAGTCTGGCTGCTGCATTTTCAAAATGCTATTTTGTTCTCTTTTCATCAAGTAAAAAAAAAGGGGCACTGAAAGCCTGAAAGGGTTGTTTCAGTGGTCAAGTTGAGAAAAGGGTTTTATGTAGTTTTCATTTACATATAATTACACTTTAATGGAAGTCTGAGGACTGCGGGGTAAGAGGCTGGCCGCGCGGGCTGCTGAGGAGACCCCCTATGATACAGGATGACAGGCTGTAACGCAAACTCCATCTCCGGCTAATTAAACGAATCAATTAAGAGACTATTGTTGTAACTGTGTAACTGATGTTCTGTAGTAGGGAAAATGGTCCCTTGGGGCCGTCTTCCGACCACATTAAAAACCCCATCCTCTACGTCTCCATCTGATACCAATATAGACACTTATTTGCGCCTCACTGTCATGTCATTGGAGGCGGGCACATTATGGAAATTGAAATGGAGGGGTTGAGGGGAGCAGGACTACGCTCAGTGTGAAGCGGCGAGGTTCACTTCCCATCACCCTCCAAGGAGAACTCGCCTCAGCAAACTCCAAAGTCCCTCAAAGTTGCCTAATAGCCGAGCCGGAGCAAGCACACCCAGCTGTGTGCATCCAGTCACTAGGTAAGGGTCGCGCAATTAGCATACTCCTCCCTGCCAGGCGAGTCGCATTGATGCAGATAAATTATCATATTAGATTTACCCTCCTCAGTTCAACTGATTGGCTCCCAAATTGTTTTAGATGGCCGTCATTAATCCTTAGCATAGGCTAAGTGCTTTGGCTTCAGATCCGATTGCGGAGAGGTGCCTGGGGTCAAATTAAAAGAATACTAATGTCTGAACTCCATCTCATTTGCGGTGTCACAATGCTGCTTCTATTATGGGAAACAGAACACAGAGTCAATTGCCATTTATCTAATGAAGGATTTAGAAACTCTCTAGATGATAATTGAGGTCCAAGGTATGAGGAGGGAAGATGCTATCAAGTGAGCTCTTTGTTATATATATCGTTAATTGGTATATGTATATGCGTGTATGTGTGTGTGTGTGTGTGTGTGTGTCTGTGAGAGAGGCTATCAGCTGAGAAAGTATCAAAGAATGCCAAAGCATATTGGGATTTCAAAGACAGCCAGTAAATGTGCGATGCTTCAAATGCAACAACTTTTTTTATGTATCCTAACAAGATCACAGGAAAGACACTTAAAGCCAATTAAGTTTCAGTTGTAAAAAAAAAAAAAACAGACAAAGCTGTGTCACTGCTCTCTGGATATTTTACAAGATGAATTGAATACATTACACGTGTCTACTTGGATAATAACCGTCCCCCCCCACCCCCCAGCTGCTGTGAATATTCCCTGTGTGCAGGGAGACCGACAGATTTATGAACAGAGCACATCTGTGGACTTGACTCAGGGTCCAGTGGATCCATGTCACTCCTATATCTTTGTAAGCTGACCCTGTTTGTTTAAGGCCCACAGTGCTGGCACCACATGAGTGGAACGGGGCTGCCTCGGCGCCATTGGCCGTCCTGGCTCCAGTGGCCAAAGTCAGCATCGGCATGTCGTTGAGACCGTCTGATGGAGATCAAGGGGTTATCCCCATCTGACACACTCACACACACACACACACACACACGCGCAAAGGTTTCACATTCATTATATTCATGCTCATGCGTACTCAGTACAACCCGTAAAATCTCGAAAAGCAAAGATTGAAATGCACCCTTACGTACTTTTTGCAGAGATGAAAAGGCACAGTGCTCCTAATGGCATCCAATCATCCTGTTGTACCAACAAGTCGCACAGACCCCAAAGGAGAGCAACGTGAGCGGGGACATCAGACTCCAGCAGATGATGATGTCAAAGCCCGGGACCCGCTGAGACGGTGCAGACACGGTGCAGCTAAAATATCAGTCCTCAGATCCCCCAGATCTTAGACGAACCTACAGCAGGGGGTAAGGTAAAGTCTCTCCGATGGGATGACATTCAGATGGCTCTGACCAACAGAACACGCACACACATTGTTCAGGCACACAATAGATGTTTTGAGTGAACATGTGACTCTTCATCACCGATCGAATTACTGTTCCACTGGTCGTATCTAGCAATGAATGCCGTAATGGTTTTAAATTGCTAGGTTTTACTTGCATCTCAAAATAAAAGAAATGACAGTACAAGGAACGCACGTTTGTGAGAACAAAATGCCTTTGTGTTTAATATTCCTACTGTAAAGTTTCTCTACATTTACTGAATACACACAGGAGAGCTGTAATGGCATGACCCGAAACAACAATGAACAGTGTAAACGGGTGCCGTTGGAATCACAACTTGTACGAAAAGAAATTTAATACCAAGAACTCTTAAGGGCATTTATTCTCTGCTGTGTTGCTGAGGTCTGAAACCGTGTCCATTGCCCTTCAGCTGTATGTGTGAGAGCACATCTATGAGTGTGTTTAGGTGTGTTCCTTGCTTTTCGCCTCCCGAGTCTCGCTCCCCGCCTCCCTCTTACCTGTCATCTGGCAAGGCTAACCCCTGGTAGCTCCCCCGCCAAACGCACACCACGTACACACTCGCACACACACGTTGTGAATCCCCCGCCAAATGCCCGCCCTTCCAGCCCCCTCGCGCGGCAGCCGGTGTCAGCGAATCAGCTGAACCGTCTCCGCCCCGAGAATAACCCCATGACAGACAGCCCTAGTGGCCTCCCCTTGTCAACGCAGCCTGCCTGGAAAGCTGACAGCCAGGGCACAGGTTGGACAGGCAACTGGATGCAAGAGTTTGCACTGGCCCGGGCCTGGAGAGGACGGGCCTTGAGATGAGGATAGAAGAGCAAACTGCATAGAGAATGGATGAAGCTTGGGGTGTGGATAGGAGCAAGGTTGAGGATCTGAATATAGATGTTCCAATACCATTGTTCCCTCCCCGATACCATTCAGAT
Organism: Scophthalmus maximus; assembly: GCF_022379125.1. Lineage (NCBI taxonomy): Eukaryota > Metazoa > Chordata > Actinopteri > Pleuronectiformes > Scophthalmidae > Scophthalmus > Scophthalmus maximus. Next base: position 5,824,209 of record NC_061528.1, read on the forward strand.
ACCTCGACTTTGCGTATCAGCCGATACCGAGCATCAATCTGATACCATTACACACTTTAGTCTGTATCTTTCACGGTAACACTATAAAACAAACAATGCGGTATACATCACTGTTTTACTTGTGGGCCTTTCCAGGGTGAAATGTTGCCAAATTGCCAACCAAATTGTCCGAAAATATTGGAAATTTGGCTACACTGCCTGAAATCACCTCTTCTCCGCGGCTCTCAGAACAGTACTTGCCAGTGGCAGTGCAGCGCAACTGCTGTTTTGGAGCAGCGAAGAAAAAGAAGTGATTTCCAGGAAAAGAAAATGTTTTTTTTTTTTGTTATGAGTGACACTTTAAATTCTTGGTATCAGATTAGTACGTAGATTTGTTTACTACCGATCTGGCCTTTTCGGCAGTATTGGAGGCATTTCCAATGCTGGAAATCAAACTGGAATCTGAATAGGGAAAGTGAAACCTGGTTTTGAAACTTTTTTTAATATTGGGCTGGATTTCACTCGACAGCATGGATTGAGTGAAAAAAAAAGAAGAGTTCTAATGCGTCAGAGAGGCAAAAAAAGAGTTCTAATGCGTCCGAAAATAGAGATTATAATTGCAAAGGTCATCCCCTGTCAAGGTTACTGCAGCATTTGGTTTATAGTACTTGGCTGGCAGTGTTGAGTGGTCCGTCCCTGCAGAGCAAAGATTGAAAGGTTTGGTTTGGCCCACAGCCGGGATACTGTCATTCCTCTATCCTCTCTACAACAACTCTGATAAGAGGCCGACTACTATTACTTCTCCTCTGACAA